>NC_141044.1:39730000-39917500 GCF_052040795.2 Danio rerio
ACATACCACACACAAATACATGCGCACACACACACACACACACACACAGCCACAAATCCACACCCACACAAACACATGCAAAATAAATGGTGTATCACACACCGACACAAAAACACACACCACAACACACAAACAAACTAATAGAAGCACAAACACACAAACAAGTACACAACGCACAAACAAATAAAACACACACAAAACAAACATAAATACAATACACACACCACAACACACAAACAAATACACAACGCACAAACAAATAAAACACAAACACACACACACAAAACAAGCATATACCATACACACACCACAACACACAAACAAGTACACAACACACAAATAAAAAGCACACACACAAAACAAATACAATACACACACTACAACACACAAATACATGTACACACACTTACAGTATCCCACAAAACACCCAGCCACACACACATACACACACCTACACATACAAATACACAATGTGTCACACACTGACACAAAACAAACACAATTTCAGTACACACATCACAACACACAAATACATGTACACACACTTATCGTTCAAAACACCCACCCACCCACACACACCTGCACAATACACATACAAATACACAATGTATCGCACACTGACACAAAACAAACAGACACACACCACAACACACACTAACATCTGTATCCATTCCATAAAGACAGAAGCACAGTCTTGAAACCTTGACCATCTCTCTCTCTCTTTCTCTCTCACACACACACACACATACACACACAGAGGTCTTACTGTGCAGGGCCGCTAGCCAGCGTCACTCTGTGTTAGCATAAGAACAGCTTATTAAAGACAGAGAACATCACCGTGGGTCAGGCCTGAAGAGCAGAGACAACTCAAAACTGTCAGATCTGTCTGATGTACATCTATATTACTCATCTTTACACACACTCAGCTGCACCAACACAACCTGTAGCTCAACACACTGCACAACAAAGCTGCATTCGTTAACTTTACTAAACTACATCAACAAATTAACTATATTTCTATGCTAATCATGCTCCATTTATTCATCTTAGCACAGTGCTTCTCAACCCTGTTCCTGGAGGCACACCAACAGTACATATTTTGCATGTCTCCCTTATCTGACCCATTAACTTCAGGTTTTGGAGTCTCTTCTAATGTTCTGATGAGTTGATTCAGGCGTGTACTGTTGGTGTGCCTTCAGGAACAGGGTTAGGAAATACAGTAGGTCAAAGGGCAATACACTCACCGGCCACTATATTAGGTACACCTTACTAGTACAGGGTTGGACCCCTTTTGCCTTCAGAACTGCCTTAATGCTCTATTGGATTGAGATCTGGTGACTGTTGAGGCCATTTGAGTACAGTGAACTCATTGTCATGATCAAGCGATTTTTCTGAGATGATTTGTGCTTTATGACATGGTGCGTTATCCTGCTGGAAGTAGCCATAAGAAGGTGGGTACGCTGTGGTCATAAAGGGATGGACATGGTCAGCAACAATACTCAGGTAGGCTGTGGCGTTGACACAATGCTCAGTTGGTACTAATGGACCCAAAGTGTGCCAAGAAAATCTCCCCCACACAATTACACCACCATCAGCAGCCTGAACCATTAATACAAGGCAGGATGGATCCATGCTTTCATGTTGTTAATGCCAAATTCTGACCCGACCATCCGAATGTGGCAGCAGAAATGGAGACTCATCAGAGCAGGCAATGTTTCTCCAATCTTCTATTGTCCTATTTTGGTGAGCCTGTGTGAATTGTAGCCTCAGTTTCCGGTTTTTAGCTGACAGGAGTGGCACCCGAGGTGTTTTTCTGCTGCTGTAGCCCATCTGCCTCAAGGTTGGACGTGTTGTGTGTTCAGAGATGCTCTTCTGAAGACCTCGGTTGTAACGAGTGATTATGAGTTAATGTTGCCTGTCTATCAGCTGGAACCAGTCTGGCCATTCTCCTCTGACCTCTGGCATCAACATGGCATTTGCGCCCACAGAACTGCCGCACACTGGACATGTTCTCTTTTTCAGACCATTCTCTGTAAACCCTAGAGATGGTTGTATGTGAAAATCCCAGTAGATCAGCAGTTTCTGAAATACTCAGTCCAGCCCGTCTGGAAAAAACAAACTGGCCACGTTTAAAGTCACTTAAATCACCTTTCTTCCCCATTCTGATGCTCGGTTTGAACTGCAGCAGATCGTCTTGACCATGTCTACATGCCTAAATGCATTGAGTTGCTGCCATGTGATTGGCTGATTAGAAATTTGTGTAAATGAGCAGTTGAACTTATGAACGTAATAAAGTAGCCGGAGAGTGTATAAAAAACACTGCAAAAGTAAAAGGCACAAAACTTACGTGTCAAAGTGCTGTGATCGTTCATTTAATTCCGTTGTAAATCAAAATATTTGAGTTTATCAAAGAACGGCAGAGGAGTTTGATACATTCGGTCCGTGTAATGTATTAATGCAACATCAACAATAAAACATTTGAGTTGAAAAAATATCGCACTCTAGTCTTTACTTACATATTTACTTCTGTTTTATACAATGTGATACATTTCAGATGAACATCACAGTGGCTGTGTTAATTATGCACAACAGTGCTCATATCACAGTAATTAAAGGGGAAGAATAGAATAGTCCCACATGAAAAAATACTAGTGTTTTTGAATCATTTTATAATAGTGTTATATGTTACAGTATTTAAAAGTAATGCTAAAGCTCATTGTCGTATTGACTATAGTGAAATGTTCAACTTTAATAAAAACTGTAGTGCACTATAGTTTTACTACAGTAAACTGGTGTATTGTAGATAGTGTCCATCCGTCCATCCGTCCGTCCGTCCGTCCGTCTGTCTGTCTGTCTGTCTGTCTATCTATCTATCTATCTATCTATCTATCTATCTATCTATCTATCTATCTATCTAGCCTTAAAAGATAGATAGATAGATAGATAGATAGGTAGATAGATAGATAGATAGATAGATAGATAGATAGATAGATAGATAGATAGATAGATAGATAGATAGATAGATAGATAGATAGATAGATAGATAGATAGATAGATAGATAGATACATAGATAGATACATAGATAGATACATAGATAGATAGATACCAACTAACTAACTAACTAACTAACTAGCCCAGATAGATAAAGTATATATTAACATAGTAGAGTATAGGGTGGTTTGTTTACCTTTATGTAGTTGTAATGTGTACAGTATTACCACAACAGATTAACTGAGTAATTTACTATAGTATGGTTCAAAAACACTAGAATATTTACTATTAATTACCATAATATGTTTTAATGTGCATTTTCACAGCTGTCATTCAGGCTGATGGTGTGAGGTAAAAATATCCATAACAAGGTGTTAAATTAAATATTGAATAATGTGAGGTGATGATTCTGACAATAAAGTAAAAAAAAAAAAATTAAACTGTATTTTAAATTACAATCTTCATAGTTAAAACAATAATTCTGTCATCATTTACTGTCCTGTGGAAGAAATATTGTTAATTTACTATAAGATTATATTAGCATTAGTTATAAAGGGATAATTATACCCTTTTTTCAAGATGGTGTCCCCAGAATGTTCAAAATAACACATGTTTTATTACATTATAAATGGTAGCTGCTCTGTAAATGCTTTTGTTTTTTGGCAGAAACAAAAACAAGCTGTTAGTGTGTCTTTAAACGCAAGTGAGCTGCTGTCCCCGCCCCCTCTTTCAGAAAAGGGAGGAGCCTTTACAGTTTGTGCCTTTATCGTTGAAGTCAAAATTAAGCGTGAATTTTATCTTATTTTTCAATTATTTTCCAAATGAGGTTTAACAGAGCAAGATATTTTTCACAGTATGTCTGATAATATTTTTTCTTCTGGAGAAAGTCTTATTTGTTTTATTTCAGCAAGAATAAAAGCAGTTTTAAATTTTTTAAACACCATTTAAAGGTCAATATTATTAGCCCCCTTGAGCAATATATATTTTTAGATTGTCTACAGAACAAACCATCGTTAGACAATAGCCCCTTTCACCCATACAGACCTTTCCGGAAAATTACCGGCAATTTTCCGGAAAGGTTGTATGTGTGAACAGGTCCTTTTTGAAAATACCGGTAAATTCGTTCTGGCTATTTTCCGGAAAGAGAAGTTGTAACATTACCGGCAATTTCCTGGAATGCTGCGCTGTGTGAACGCAGAAGGAAGATTTCCGGAATAAGCTCGTGCACGTCTAGAACGTGCTGACGTAAGACTTCTGCTTTAGCCAATCACAACAGTCAGACGCATTTACGTCCGCGCGGTTTGTGAGAATAAAAGCCTTTGAATATTTTTCCAGACACATTTAGCTGCTAGAAGTTAGTCAGATAACGTTTATATGTTCTTCTTAATGCCAACTGTGCAAATAATCATCGATAAGATGCTTATGATAAGCCGTTGTTTGTTTACCTTCAAGCTTTGCGTGTGCCCATGAAACAGCCTGTGAGCGTCAGCACACGCACATATTATGAACATCTCGACATGCGAATATGATCCAGTGAAAGTTGTTTACAATATTGATCATCAAAAGAGTTTGTAATTTAGTCAAATGTTTACAAATACAAGCGCAGCCGTTTAAAGCTCATTTGTGGTGAATGATGTCAGAATTTACCGGTATTTTGGAATGGATGTGTGAATGCTCTTTTCCGGAAAATTTCCGTAACGTCCTCGCCTGTGTGAACAGCGCTTTTTTGAATATACCGGTAAAGTCGTTCCGGAAATTTTCCGGATATTTACCGGTATCACTGTGTGAAAGGGGCTAATGACTTGCCTAATTAACCTAATTAAGTCTTTAAATATCACTTTAAGCTTTAAAATTAAATAAATCAGTTATTAGAAATGAGTTATTAAAACTATTATGTTTAGAAATGTGTTGAGAAAATCTTTCTGATAAACAGAAATTGGGGAAAAATATACAGGGGGCTAATAATTAGCACTTATTGTGTGTATTGTCTCTTCTTGTTGAGTCGCTAAATGCGTCCTCTATTGCTAAATGACTAAATGTTAATGTTTGTGGGCTATGAAGTGATTATTTTGACTGTATAGATGAACAGTCCGCCGAGCCCAGTGAGCGCAGCCACCGCGACGGCTCTGATGATCAGGAACTGCATGCAGTCGTCCAGTTTGGAGTGCAGCCGCAGCACTTGTCTGTGTGTGTCCTCGCGCGAGCCCGAATTCTCGATCACGTGATTGGCCAGACCGCGCTTCTCCTTCAGCGGCATCTGAGCGGAGATCCTCTGCTCGGCCTCAGTCTGACTCAAAGCGTCCCGCTGCATGAGTCTGGACAGCTGCGTCGCTGGATCACTGAACACACGGAGTACACGCTTATTGTTACTGATAGGGTGATATACACATTACACACATATTTATTAGATGGAAGACTATAATATTAAAAATACAGATGTAAATTAGAAATATTGTCTTGGTAACGAAGTAAAAAAGAAGATTAAAGATTAATTTGAGGCAATAATAAAGTAAAGCAGAAACTTTCCAAATAAATTGCATTTAAATAAAAAAATTATAATTAAACAGTTTTAAAAAGATAATTAAAATGCAAACAATTAATAAACATATTTTTTTCTGAATTGAGAAATAAAAAAATATTGATGAAAAACTAAATATATCCATTAAAAAAGATTAATAAGGTACATGACAATTAAAATGACCAACTAAAAATCACCACACTGTTTTGCTAATTTAATTTAATTGAAATATACACAATTTTCTTTAATAATTAGGAAGATTTCATGTTTTTTAAATTAATAAAAACTTTAATAAAACATTACTGTATTACTGCTTGTTACTGATAAATTAAATATTTGAGTCAAAATGCAATGACATGGCATTATAGATGAAAGACAAAATAAAAGACAAGTAAATTCAAAATATCACCTTTGTAACAAACTAAAAACAATCTGAAAGACTAAAACAACTAAGACTGAAACGGAAGATAAATTAAAGTCAAATGGAAACATTATTAATAACTAACATTTAAATAAAAAAAAAATTAAAATTAAGACTTAAATTGAACTAACATTTTTAAAAACATTACTAAACTATTTCTAGATTGAGAAAAAAAATAAATAAAATAAATTATACATTTAAAACAATTGTAGAGAAATATATATATTAAAAAAAAGGGTACATGTCAATTAAAAGTATCCATTAAAAATCTAACAGTATAACTGAGTTTAGTTGAAATACACACAAAATCTTTTTTAAAAATACTTTTCTTTCAAATAAATTTTAATAGTAGATTGAAAAACTAAATTAAAATTACGTTTTAAAAACAGAAACAGAGAAATTTTGTCCTGGTAACTAACTAAAAATACTTAACCTGATAAAACTCAACACAGGAATATAGCAGAACAGAAAAAACAACCTACATGAATTAAATGAAAATTAAACTGAAACAAATAATTACAATTAAATTAAAATAGTTAAATAATGTTTTGGTAAGTCCAGGTGAAATACACACAAAATCCTTTACAAATGAGAAAAATGTTTTATAAAAAAAAGAGAAGTGCTAAAATTGCAAGAGAAAAAAAATTCAGTTTTCACATTTTTAGTACCTTTATTTTTAGTATTCTTAGTTTTTGTATTAATTTTGAAACTACAGGCAAACTAAAAACAGTTCATACTAATTATTAGTAGGTAATATATTGCTATAATTAATGTTAATATAACACAAATAAAATGTGTGCCATTACCAGTACACGACCACAGTGTGCGTCAGGAATCGAGTGAGCCGTCGAGTTTCAAACAGCAGCGGAACATCCAGAATCACATACCTGTAGCCTAAACACACACACACACACACACACACACACAGCTTCATAAGATTCCTGCATAACACCAATGGACTTTATTTAATGCATGTGTACCTTTAATGAAGTACAGCAGGATTTGCTTCAACATTTCTTTATGTATTTCCGGGTGTGTGATGGAGTTGAGAAGCCTGCGTTTCTCAGGGCTGGAGAAAATGATCTGGCCCAGTTTCTTTCTGTCAATCTCACCATTTTCTGATAAAACCTCCCGCCCAAAGTGGCGCACGATCAGTCTGTACGCTGCGGTTTGAGGCTCCACCACTGAAACACACACATATTTACATAAAGATTATATACTGATGGAAACAAGCATGCATTTAAGGGATTATCTGTAAACCCTAGTGATGGTTGCGCGTGAATATCCCAGTAGATCAGCAGTTTCTGAAATACTCAGACCAGCCCGTCTGGCACCAACAAGCATGTCACGTCCAAAGTCACTTAAATCCCCTTTCTTCCCCATTCTGATGCTCTGTTGGAACTACAGCAGATCGACTTGACCATGTCTACATGCCTAAATGCATTGAGTTGCTGCCATGTGATTGACTGATTAAATCTGCGCTAACGAGCAGTAGGACAGGTGTACCTAATAAAGTGGCCTGTGAGTGTATATGATGCTATAAAGCAACTCTGAGCCCCAGTGCATCCTTTCTTTTTTTTGCTACAAATTAAAAACTTTTACATTGAAAGAATTTTTGAGTGAAAATAGTTTTTTGATAAATTTTGTTAAATGTAATTAATTTATATAAATATTTATATAAAATGTGAATTGTTTATATAATACATTGAAATACTTTAAAATTCATTCATTTTTTTTTCGGCTTAGTCCCTTTATTATTCTGTTTTCATCACAGCAGAATGAACTGCCAACTTTCAAATTTTAAATGAATATTATTTATAATATATTAGACTTAGACTTAGAAAACTTTATTGATCCCGCAGGAAATTGCTAATGTAATGACACACAAAACACAGAAACACAGAACCACAAGACAAAATAATAAATTAAGTAAGTGAAATAAGTCACATAAATCCAACCAATCTATAAAAGGAAACAGCCATAATACATAAGTATACAAACTATTATATAAGATGTTACACTTAAAAGAATCAGTGGTAACTAATACTATTAAGTCATATATCAAGTAATGAAAATAATATTAACCAAAACTAATAATATTACACATAAAACAATTACACATAAAATAATTCAAGTAGTAAAGTGATTCAGCACTCATTTAATATTTATATATTGTTATTTATATATTAATATAAATTTATTACTATTATATAATATCTTTAAACAATTAATACTGCCTTTAAATTGCCAAGCACTTACATTTAGTGATAAACACATATCAATTAGCTTCAATAGATTGTGTTTTGAGTTTGTGAACCTTATTAGTAAAATGAATTGATATAATCATGTTTTCTTTAACTTGCCATCTCAAACTTTGTCTGCATCAACAGTGTTTATTTCAGCCTTGTGTTTAAATTCATTATATTCCTGATAATGATATCTCATAATCTTTAAAGAAATAAACACCTTTTCGGGCAACCACATCTGCATCGATGACAGGACAGCCCAGCTCTTTGAGTTGAGAAGACACTGTGCTCTTCCCTGAGGCAATTCCTCCGGTCAGTCCCACCAGAAACATCCTGAAACAATCACACTTCAGCATGCTATTCATAATTCAGTATGGCTGATAAATATTGGTCAATGGCGCCTTCTAGCGGCCATCACAGCAATTTCAAGTACATTTGTCTTCATTAATATAAAAATATATACAAACGTATAAGGTAACAACTTAAATTCTGACATAAATATGATAATAACGATAATAATAACTAATATTATAATAGTTATCTTGTTTATAGTTTGGCTATTGAGTAGTGAAACTTAAGCTAAATCATCTATTAAATTTTACTTGCGTCAGAATCAATAATACCACAGTAACAACGTGTTAACCGTGTTAATAATCACCTCTGACATTTTAACTGATCAAAACTACAGAGAAAGTAAACTTACCCAACAGCAATGATCTACTTCATGTGATGTAAACAGAGATTATAAAGGCGTTTCTGCATAGATATACACGGAAATAAAGACAAACTCCTTTACTTCCACAAATTTGTCTGTTAATGGAAGTTATGTACAGGGTTTGACAGCTCTTGAAGAATGCTAGATAAATGTAATAGTATTATATGTGTACATAACATTGATCAGTGCGCTGACTGTAATGTTTCTCTTCCTCCTCCTGATGAATGAATGCAGCGCCTCCAACCGGACTGGAGCGATAAGGTAATTTTATTTATTTATCTTCTTGTCGCTGTTTGGATGTTTGTTAGAGTTGTATCAATATGTTTTGATATATTTTTACATTATATTTCCAATGCTCTTTCAAGCATAGTTAATTTTATTATATATAATAACAAAGTAGCTAGCCTATCTGGCTAATATTTCAGTAAAGCTCATGAAACTGATTATTACACAGTAATGCTAAAATTACGAGTTAAACGTCAACATTTTAATTTTCTGCCTGAAACAACAAACTTGTCTTTAGTATTTATGACTGTGTGTTAGCAAAAAAACGATCGATTTCAGAGCTCTTTAGTCAATAGATGACGGATAAAACCATTTTGTTTTATTTGTTTCTAGTATCGATCACTCAGGAATAGTGTCCTACCTTTTTAATATATATATATATATATATATATATATATATATATATATATATATATATATATATATATATATATATATATATATATATATATATATACACACACACACACACACACACACACACACACACACACACACACACACACACATACACACACACACACACACACACACATATAGGCTATATGTGTAACTATATATATATATATATATATATATATATATATATATATATATATATATATATATATATATATATATATATATATATATATAGTTACATCTCTACCAGTATTAACATTTTCATTAATATGTGTATAAAGTGTGGTGAAGGCCTTTTAACAAGATTATGGGGATTTTGTAGCTACTTTATAAAGCTAGATGAAGATAATTGTAAACCCAGCAGTGTATTTGAACCATAGTAAAGTACTTCAATTAAACGGTTGTGGTGATTTTGCTATGTAACAAAATAACTATATTAACAAACAATTAGCCAGTCTACTGTAGTTATAACTATTTGCTATTATACAACTAACGTATTATACCACAAACTAGGCTATACATTATACATTACACCACAGTTAAACTAAAATACAGCCTTCATTAATAAATAAATAAACATTATTGAGCATGCCTGGGGCAGATGAAGGAGAAGGCATTGAAGATAAATCTGCTTTCTTTGCCATTCCAGATGGCTTTAATAAGTGATTACCACACTGTTCCAGTTACTATGACCATTTATGTGAAGCTGCTTTGACACAATCTACATTGTAAAAGCGCTATACAAATAAAGCTGAATTGAATTGAATTGAATTGATTTGAGTCATTGCAGAGATGTATGGATGCAGTCCTCCAAGCTCATGGGTGTCATACACATTATTCATTATTTTTCCTCTGCAGCATGACCTATACTGAACATTATTTCTGTTAAGTGACGAGACTTTTGTCTAAGCAAAGTCAGACCTTACTGTCCTAAATAAATCATTAAAATCAAGGATGCTCTTAATTGCTCATGATCATATTTTATTTTGCAAATTAGAGTAATCTAGAGGTGTTTGCCTTTTATATAAGCCACTTCTGATACCAAACTAGAAGTCAAGTTGTTGTTGCTAAAATTTGGATAGACGACAAGACTTTTGTCAGGTACCATCATTTCATGCGGGATGTTAAGCACACTAGCAACATATCACAACTTATTTGCACTAGCAGTTTGCTACAAAGCTCAAGAAACAGGCTTGTACGTGCTAGGAATGTACA
This sequence comes from Danio rerio, assembly GCF_052040795.2. Classification (NCBI taxonomy): domain Eukaryota; kingdom Metazoa; phylum Chordata; class Actinopteri; order Cypriniformes; family Danionidae; genus Danio; species Danio rerio. Next base: position 39,740,795 of record NC_141044.1, read on the forward strand.
GTAAATGACCTTTAAAACCTTAAGAGTTCAAAGCTTTAAATCTACTTAAAATGTGAAACTTGTGAAGCTTTTTCAAACCTGCTGGTCAGGTCAGAAGTTCAAAGTTCGTCACGACAAACCTTATCTGGATATCTTTATCTAGTTTTGTTTTGTTTTTCCTCATGACAGTTTAGAAATCAAACACCACCAAAGTTGATTACAGACTTAAATGTTAACTAATCCTTATATAATAATTTATGAACAATCTATCTAAAATATGATTACTATTATAAGCATGTGGAAGGCTAATATATTTATAATTGTAGCGGCTACGTGGAGTAACAGCTGAGAGGCTAAAACAGAGGCATGTTTTGTGACGCAAACATCAAATGTAAACAAGGCAAGAAGTCGTTCCAATGTCTTCACTCGTTTATTTTCCAATATAAAACATACCTTGATATTTAGACAGTGTAGAATTTGACTTGGGCTTAAGTTTGAGCTTAAGTTTGAGCTTAAGTTTGTGCTTAAGTTTGTGCTTAAGCTTGTTTTTTTTGGTCAATTCAAGTTGTGAATGAACAGGTGCCGTGACCCCGGTGACCCTCCACCACAATCACATGACACAGGTTAACCATTTCATGTCTTCTACAATAATGATGTACTAATATCAAATGTTATTGCTTAGGGCCATCGTGTCAACTCAATATTTAGCGCTGTTGCCTCAAAGCAAGAAGGTTGCTAGTTCGATTCCCAGCTGGCATTTCTGTGTGGAGTTTGCATGTTCTCCCCGTGTTGGTGTGGGTTTCCTCTGGGTGCTCCAGTTTCCTCCACAAGTCCAAAGACATACGGTACAGGTGAATTAAATAAACTAAATTGACCTTAGTGTATGAGTGTGAACAAGTGTGTGTGGATGTTTCCCAGGACTGGTTTGTAGCTGGAAGGGCATCTGTTGTGTAAAACATGCTAGATAATGATAAGGGGTGGCGACTTCTGATGAATAAAAGGACTTTATTAAAAATAGAGGGATGAATAAAATGATTATTATAATTGGGCAGGTGAAAGGCTAATCTTTTTCTAGTAATGTACTAATCTCAAATGTCATATCGATTAAATCACTCTAGTATATGGTTTATAGTAGTCCGTGGCTTTTATTATTATTATCATTTTTGACCCTGGACCACAAAACAGCCTGATGTTTCATGTGTATATTTTAATAATGTTAATTTACTGGTGGTGGTGCAGTGGGTAGTGCTGTTGCCTCACAGCAAGAAGGTTGCTGGTTCAAGCCTCAGCTGGGTCAGTTGGTGTTTCTGTGTGGAGTTTGCATGGGTTTCCTTTGGGTGCTCCGGTTTCCCCCACAGTCCAAAGACATGCAGTACAGGTGAATTGGTTAGGCTAAATTGTCCGTAGTGTTTGAGTGTGAATGAGTGTGTATGGATGTTTTCCAAAGATGGGTTGCAGCTGGAAGGGTATCCGCTGCGTAAAACATGTGCTGGATAAGTTGGCGATTCATTCCGCTGTGGTGTCCCCAGATAAATATAGCTGAAAAGAAAATGAATGAATGAGTAATTGACTGATTATTACTATTTAATGTATTAATATTTTCACAATAGCCTACAAACACTGTACATAAGGGTCAAAATAGTAGATATTTGATTTTTGCTTAATGCTAAAAATCATTAGAATACAAGTAAAGATCATGTTCAATGAATATATTTTGTACATTTACTACTGTAAGCGTATCAAAACTCAATATTTATTTGTAATATGCATTGCTAAACACTTTGTATTTCTCGATATTACATTTTTTGTTTGACTAGTCAGATTTCAGATGTCCAAATTGTTGTATCTCAGCCAGATATTGTTTCATCCTAATGTATATATAATGCATATATGATGAGTTCAGATGCAAAAACCTCTAAGTGCCATCTAGAATTTTCTGCAACAATGAGCATTTTTATTTGCCTCTTATGTTTATGTTCAGTTATTTCATGTTAAAATAGATGGAAATTACTTATTCTTTGCCATAAAAGTTAAATTACTGAATCAAGACATTGAAGCCTGAGAAAAATGAAAGTTTTAATAGAAAATTTCAGATGCCACTTAGAGGTTTTTGCATAACCTTTCAGACAAATCCCTTATGGCTGGTTTTGTAGTCAAACACACACAAACTCCTCACAAATACTAAACTTGTATTGTTGGGGGTCACACTTTACAATAAGTTTCATTAGTTATTGTTAATTAATGCATTTATTAACATGAACAAACAATGAACAATACATTTACTATTAGTTCATGTTAACTAACGGTGCATTAACTAATGTTAACAAGCACGGGCTTGGATGTTAATAATGCATTAGTAAATGTTCAGTTATGATTAATAAATGCTGTACATGTGTTGTTCATGATTAGTTCACGTTAGTATATGCATTAACTAATGAACCTTATTGTAAAGTGTTACCAAGTTAACAGGAGGATGTCACATGTGTAAAAAAGAGCATGATTCTTATAGTTTCAGTTTTATTTATAACAACAAACAAGAAATGAAGGAAAAACCCAAGAAGAAGTGGCATTTCTTTATTTCGCAGCACATGACTTTTGGACACGTCAGAAGTGAAACAGTCCATTTCACATGTGAAGATATCATGAACAAATTATAAAATTGCAAAAAGTTCAATCTGACATGATTTTAGAACAGTTAAGCCAAGCCGTTGTGCACAATGGAAACAACATCATCATAATCGGTCAAACAGAGAAATATTTACAAGGTACAGAGGGAAATGTCTTTTAGAGCACCACATCACGTGATAAATAGACAAAGGCATATCGAGATTTCCTGCGTACAGGTGATGAATTAAATATGAACACACAGAGGAGGAGAATGGCTTTGATTTCACTTTTTACAGGTTCGAGTGAAACTCATGCTGAAAAGAGTGTGCATTTAAAAAAACGGTGAAATCGTGGGTCAGTTTTTTGATAATCATAATGTATGTAAGGTTTAGGGGTTTAAGCACCTTGTATATAATACAAAACATACTAAAATCCTCTGTAACATTCAGCTTGCTCTAGGTTTTAAGCCTCTTTCGTAATGGCCAACTGTGAGTGGATAATCTTGTGCACTGTAAAAAATAATATCTGTAAAATAGGTTGATTTTTAAGCTTTTGTATTGCATTATGGGATCTTGAGCTGTCCTCCAGCAACTTTTGATGTTGAAAAGTTTGAAAAAGTGACTTTTGTTGACATTTCTAATAGTTTGAAGTGATATTTTGAAGTAAAAATGAGCAGTTTTCTTTATTTTGGGATTCATGTATTTACTTTTCCCTGTTTATTTGTGCTTATGATTTGCATTATGGGACCTTGATCTTTCTTCCAACAACTTTTAACCTTAAAAAGTTTTTAAAAAGTGACTTTTATAAACATTTTTAATAGTTTAAAGTGATATATTGTCTGTGTTGGTGTTGTATATTATGCTACAAAAACCTTGTAATAAACTGCAGTACATTTTCTGTTATTTTACACATATTTGTCTATAAATTATCATACATTATATTATTTCAAACTATTAAAATGTCAATTAAAGTCACTTTGTTAAAATGTAGAGTCGAAATTTCAACATCAAAAGTCAACAGAGCAGAGATCAACACCCCATGTTGCAATTTACAACTGTAATTAAACAAAAAACACTTTATTTGTTAAGTATCAGATCATTTTTACAGTGCAAATATGAATTACAGCACAAAAACCAGGTTATAAACTTCCAGTATTTAGTTTGTCATTTAATTATGCATTAAAATTTACGTTTAAATTTTTATTTAATACACTAAAATGCCTATAAAAGTCACTTTCCTAAACTGCGGAGTTGAATTTTCAACATCAAAAGTCAACAGAGCAAAAATCAATGCAATTCATAACCTTAAATAAATAACAATAATCATTTGAAACCTGTCGAATAACAAATATATATATATATATATATATATATATATATATATGTATGTACTTTTTACAATGTACTTAAAGTTCCAGTCAAATTTGTATTTAAAATAAGGAAGTGATGGTTGCAAAGCAAATGACATGCATATGAGACATGTAGCAACAGCGGTGTCATTTCCAGCAAGTTGACAGTCATTACAGGAGACAGCATTAATCAGCGGTCTACATGTGATTGGCACCAGATCAGCATGAGCAGAGCTATTTTAGTAAAAGTCTCTTTGAATCATGTTTGATAGTCTTCAAGTTGCTCTTGGGTGTCTATTCTCAATAAGGTACCCTGTATATCTGTTGCTTTAACAATTACACATGTGCTTGTTTTGATGACGGGTCAAATAATGCTGAATTCGTGTACAAAATTGTAAAATAGAAAAGTAGCAATTAAAAGTGTCTTGCTTTTAACATTTGAATGGCTTATAAAAATGATCCCAAGTCAGACTTCTTTCACAGTCAATGCAAGTTACAGATTGTATGAATAATAACAGCGCTGGAACATTTTTGACGGGCCAAACACTGGCCTGTAAACTGTATCTTATTTCTAACTGGCATTTTAAATTTTGGCAAATTTCTATACATTAGGCACACTGTAAAAAATGATTAGTTGACTTAAGATAAGTAAGTCAGCTTGTTATTTTAAAAGCAATAATTGACTTTACTTACGATAAGTAAATAACCTGTTACTTTTAAAACGATTAGTTGACTTTACTTAAAAAAGTGAGTAAACCTGTTGCTTTAAATCAATTAGTACACTTTATTCAAGATCAATACAGTAAGTAAACCTGTTGCTTTAAAAAATATATAAGTTAAGAGTAAACCTGTTGCTTTAAAAGCGATTAGTTGACTTTACTTAAGATAAGTGAGTAAACCTGTTGCTTTTAAAACGATTAGTTGACTTTACTTTAGATAAGTAGGTAAACCTGTTGCTTTAAAAGCAATTAGTTGACTTTACTTAAGATAAGTGACTAAACCTGTTGCTTTTAAAACGATTAGTTGACTTTACTTAAAATAAGTGAGCAGACCTGCTGCTTTAAAAGTGATTAATTGACTTTACTTAAGATAAGTGAGTAAACCTGTTGCTTTTAAAACGATTAGTTGACTTTACTTTAGATAAGTAGGTAAACCTGTTGCTTTAAAAGCAATTAGTTGACTTTACTTAATATAAGTAAATAAATCTGCTCTTTTAAAACGATTAGTTGACTTTACTTAAAATGAGTAAACCTGTTGCTTTTAAAAAGATTAGTTGACTTTACTTAAAATAAGTGAGCAGACCTGCTGCTTTAAAAGTGATTAATTGACTTTACTTAAGATAAGTGAGTAAACCTGTTGCTTTTAAAACGATTAGTTGACTTTACTTTAGATAAGTAGGTAAACCTGTTGCTTTAAAAGCAATTAGTTGACTTTACTTAATATAAGTAAATAAACCTGCTCTTTTAAAACGATTAGTTGACTTTACTTAAAATGAGTAAACCTGTTGCTTTTAAAAAGATTAGTTGACTTTACCTTAGATAAGTAGCTAAACCTGTTTCTTTTAATATGATTAGTTGACTTTACTTTAGATAAGTAGGTAAACCTGTTGCTTTAAAAGCAACTAGTTGACTTTACTTAAAATAAGTGAGTAAACCTGCTGCTTTTAAAAACAATTAGTTGACTTTACTTAAAATAAGTGCGCAAACCTGTTGCTTTGAAAGCGTTTAGTTTGCTTGAAATAAGTGAGTGAACCTGTTGCTTTTAAAATGATTAGTTGAGTTTACCTTAGATAAGTAAGTAAACCTGTTGCTTTAAAAGCAATTAGTTGACTTTACTTAAAATAAGTGAGTAAACCTGCCGCTTTTAAAAACGATTAGTTGACTTTACTTAAAATAGATGAGTAAACCTGATGTTTTGAAAGCAAGTAGTTGACTTTACTTAAAATAAGTGAGTAAACCTGCTGCTTTTAAAAACGATTAGTTGACTTTACTTAAAATAGATGAGTAAACCTGATGTTTCGAAAGCAAGTAGTTGACTTTACTTAAAATAGGTGAGTAAACCTGCTGCTTTGAAAGTAATTAGTTGACTTAACCTAAAATAAGTGAGTGAATCTGTTGATTTAAATCTGATTAGTTGACTTTAGTTAAGTGAGTAAAATAGACGCCTTCTTAAGTAAATTTCAGTAAAAACTAAGTTAAATCAACTTAACACTTCCAAGTTACAAAAGGTTTGCTTGATTTGTCGCGTTTTAGGCAACGGCTTTTCTCACTTATTTTAAGTAAATAATCACCTTTTACAGTGCATCTACATCCACCTTCATGCTTGAATAGTGTCTATTTTCATTTGTAGGCATAAAAAAATCTATCCTATACTAGTTTTCTCATGCACATATAGACTATCATACATATACACAAAATGCTAATGGCTCTGTTTGAAATTAATGAAAAGCCCAGCTGAAAATACTGAAGCCCAAAGTATACTGATAATTTTGTTATTTTTCTTCTGATTTTTTCGACAAATTAGATACAGTTTTCAAATGCACTTTGAATAATTTTTGCACTACTTAATTTGATCACTTTGCTGTTAATATTGAACCGTGCCGTTCTAGCAAAGTCAGGAAATAAAAATGTACAAAATTAACCGGCAAAGGCAGTTTTATCAGTGATAATTTTCAAAGAGAGAAAATGCACAGACACAATAAAGACTGGCAGGCGACTGTGTTTGTGCACACTATCAAACGTATACTTTGGGCTTAACTGTGGGGAAAGTACATTCAAATCTACTATTTCACTGTCAATGCTTTTTCATTTAATTTCATTCCTCCTCAAGTGAAAACGGGCTCCACAAACATTATTTGAAACACTTTACACTTTAACGCAAGTGCTGAGTTTCAATCAATCACATCCTCAAATACTAGACTCAAGATCCGCACTTGAATGGAAAATGTGGTATAAAAAGGACAGGATTTTATAATACAATAAATTTAAAAATGCACGGTATGATGACTTCATAAATTGCTTTAACATCACATCACAAACAAATGTGAACATTAAACTTAAATGCACTGAATCTACTAATTAAGGACTAGCGGTAAAAAATCTGGAATGTTTGAAATCTGAAATTCTGGATTAGCGATGTACATTACGTATAAAATTATTATGAAAGATCGAATGAGGAACTGACATCATAATAATGAGTACTGAAGGTAAAAGAATAAGCAGAAATACCAAGGAATATACTGCATTAGAACATAAGGAAACAGGTCTCTAAAAGTTTAACATGGAGTTCTTGGTAAACATCAAGGTCTTGATCCAACTTATCGAAGTATTCGAGAAATCCATTCATTCAAAACGTTGAAGCCATTGAGAGGGAAAAGGTACTTGAGTATTTCTGATTCATTTGGAAATATTGTGTGGATGTGTTGTGCTTTATTTTAATGCACTCGCCCAGTTGTTTGGTTTCTTGCGTTCTTCCATCTGCAATGGCGTTCTCCTCACCTTAACTAGTCTTGGATTTAGTGTAATCCTTGGTGTGCAAAACACTAAGATGGTATGATGCCACCTAATTTGTGTTCTTTGACCCCTGAGATGCATTCAAATTGATCAGTGGAAGTCTGTTGTCATAGAAAGCCAAAAATAAATCCAACGGCATAACAATCTTATGTGAAATGTCCATCAAACTATAAAGACACAGATAGTCATCCTTTGAATATAGTTGAGTGAAACTTCAATTTGAACACATCTCTAGTTTGGCTAATCGGTCAAGGCAGCTGTTGGGATTGATTTTCTTGCTCTACTTCTTCGGATGAAACACCATGAGGGGGCGCTCTTCAATACGCTGCCAGGGGCTCTTCTTGTTCTCCTCCTTGTCATCAAGATCATTGTCATCTTCAGGGCTGGTAACGGAGTCACGCTGCGTTTCGCTGTTGCTACTACGTGAGCTGTTCCCCCTGCTTCGACCCCTTCTCGGCATTGAAGACCCCCTTGGCTCTTCGGGACCATCATCCAAAAGAGGCGTTAGAGGGTTTTCCAATGGCGAACTCGCCCCCATCCGACTCACCCCTCCACTTAGGTCAAGCGGGTCATGGTAGGCAGGTTTGGAGTAGTGTTTCCCTCCACCAAAGCTGCTTCCTCCATGCCCCTTACGGCTGCTTCCATGGTGCTCCTCTTTGGTCTTGCGACCAGATGCAGATTTGCGATCATGTTGGGTGTCTTGTAGACTTGCATCAATGCTTCGGTCCTTACTACTCCCAGCTGGGGCACTCAAGGTGCTTTGGGCGCTGTGGTTTCCACTGTGTGTTCCACTATGGCCGTGATCAGCACCTACGTCAATGTATGAGTGACGTACGTGAGCATTGGCGCGTCCGTCAAGAGAGATGAACCATGCCCGAGGATGCTGCTTCACCCCCAGTTCCAGAAGCTTCTTCTCTGTAAGTGCTTGCAGCTCTCCGTTCATCTGTGAAATCGTGGAGTCATTGAATAAAACTGGAATGTGGACCGGAGCTGGTGTACCACTGGAGGGCCAAACGCTGTCATCAGAGCCTGCAGGAGATGCACCTTGCTGGCCATCGGTATGTCCTGATCCTGGGGTCTGTCCTTGATGGATTTGGCTTTGAATCCCACTGCTGGTACCTTGTGAACTCTGTCCATCTCGATCTGATTGATTTGTTCCATCCTTACCTTGATCTGAGCCACCAAACTCAGAGGAGAACCTCATGTAGTGGGCTGGGATTACAAGAGTTGGTACCATAGTACGATACATGTTCTCCTTCATCTGATCTAATGAGCTGCAGAATATAATCTGACCTGGTTGTGTGTTGAGTGATGTTGGACGAGCGAGATGATCTGGCCCTTGCAAAACCTGTGAATACTCTGGAGGCTTGTCAACAAGTGGTGGGGAAGGCGGGTCGGATGTGTAGCCTCGGTTATCATTGACAACATGTCTGCGGCGATAGTCTTGATCCTTGTCGTCAGAACTGTAGTTGCGGCCGTAGTTTTCATGTAGAAGATTGCTATCCAGATTGCTTGTATCTGTAGATTGATGCACCTTCATGGGGAAACTCTCGGGATTTCTTTGGGCTCCTTTGGATTGCTTGTTCTTTGAGGAATGGCGTAGCTTATGGGCAGGAATGTGCCGGGTAAACTCATCTCGGGCACTTTTGAAGGCATGGGATGGGGATCCCTCGGATTTATTGGCGTCCAAGTTGCCATTGGAGGCAGCAGATTCAACATGGCCTCCGCAGATGAGGTTCAAGTGGGACGTGGAGGTGCCTTGGTCCTTCCTGGATCCATTCAAAGCAGATGGAACTTGAACCTGTTTCTGCTGCCGTCGGGGCTTCAGACACCTTCGTCTGGAAAACAGATGCTGACATTTAGCAAATCTTCAAAAGATATCTTACGATCAATCAGGCTCATTGGGAAAACATTGCTTAAGGTGACATTTGGTATGTTGGTGTTGTTTTGCTAGTTATAATGTACAGTGAGTGGAATGAAATCTACACCCCGCTCTAAATATTACCAATAGTTTAAGGAAAAGCAAAAGAGATTGGTGACCCCTGGTTTAGACCAATGGTCACCAAACTTGTTCCTGGAGGGCCAGTGTCCTTCAGATTTTAGCTCCAACCCTAATCAAACACACCTGAACAAGCTAATCAAGCTCTTACTAGGTATACTTGAAACATCCAGGCAGGTGTGTTGAGGCAAGTTGGAGCTAAACCCTGAAGGGACACCGGCCCTCCAGGACCGAGATTGGTGACCCCTGTTTTAGACAAAGACTAGGCAAGCTAGTCTACAAATACACACCTGCAGTAGTAGAGTAAGACACAGAGCAAGACTAGCACAAGCAGAGCGAGAGATCCCAGGATGGACAGCAAGAAGAAGGTGTGGTAGGCCGTGATGTCCCTCAGGCCTGGGTGAGACAAACCTGAGCCTTGTGTACAAATACAAAGCAGGATCAGCATTTTTGTGCTTGAGTCAAGATGCAAATATGTGTGTTTTTGCATTTGGGTGTATCACCTGATGAAGCTCGGAAGGCAGCGATCCAGTAGCCCAGCTGGGACGCAGTGAAGTCCCATCTTAGCTGAGATCCCTCTCGAATGATAAATCCTGTTCCATTTCGAACCCAAAGTCCTGGACATCAAAGGTTATTTCCAAAATGAGGATCTAGCAATATTTAGGCTTTAATTGTCATAATGCATTACAATTTTTGATTTGTACAATTGCATAAACGACGTCTGCTACAGTACATCTTTAAATAAACATCTTCCATTACCATGGAAGTCAATGGGTAGCATCAACCAGCATTCTTTTAAATAACTTCTTAATAACTTCGAACAGAAGAAGGAAACTCAATGAGTAAATGAATACAGGGATTTTATTATGCGTACTAAACCTTTAAGGTTTCTAAGGCGTGATTGTACCTGTCTTGGTGTCGTACATCCATACAGGTATGCTGCTGGCAGATCGTATGTGTGTATCAGACGGCAGAGGCACAGAGATGTGGACAGGCTCACTGACTTCAACAGCTCGGCCCTCGCGGTCAAACAACTGTGCACTGACTGCTGCTATCGTTGTCAGGTCCGTCCAGCCATTTTCTCCTCCTTAAATGATTACACCATCATGAACATTCACACATCAAGGCTCCCCTACATATATGCAATCTAAAAAGTCTCATGAGCATTTATTAAAGGTGCTGTATGTATGTTTTTTGACTTTTATAAAGCATTAAAATACTGTAATAAGTTTCCAGATATTTGAGAAGCATGCTAGGTGAACATACTTGTTTATCTGTTGTATAGAAACAACACTAAGGTCAGTTATTCTGCTTTGAAAATGTGCGCCAAAATGTCTGTCTTTGTTTTGGTCTCTATAACCAGCCCCCTGCCAGTATTTCAGAACCCATCGCAGCAGGCACACAACTTCATAAGACATTAAAATAAGGTTAGATTTAGGTTGTGACGTCAGGTGACCAAATTCATTGTCTAGCCAGCATCAAAGGACAACGTTATTTTAACGCCCAAAAACGACGTTAAATTACGTTGATATTTGGTTGATTTTAGGTTGTGTTGGAAGGTGACCAAAATCCAACGTCTGATAGACGTCATAGTGGTAACGTTCACACAAAGTAAAGGTGTAACATGATTAGATGTTGATATTTGGTTGATTTAAGGTTGGACGTTGAACATTAATGTCCGCCTGATGTTGGGTTCTGACGCCAACGTGATTTTCATTTCCAAACAAAATCCATCGCCCCCCACGATGTTGAGGTACAACGTCAATATGACATTATGTTAACGTCCTGCGCTTGCCCTTGAAGGACAACATTGTATTTTGTTTCAGTCATAAGGTTGCATCAATGTACGCAGGTGCAGCTGTAAACGTGACAGTAGCAGGCCTCTAAAATGAGATGAAGATTCAAAGAAATTGACATAAGGTGGTTTTAATTAGCAAATAATACAAATATGCGACAGTGATTAGCACTGTCGCATCCCGGCTGGGATAGTTGGCATTTCTGTGTGGAGTTTGCATGTTCTCCTTGTGTTGGCGTGGGTTTTCTCCACAGTCCAAGCACATGTGCTATAGGTGAATTGAATAAACTAAATTAGCTGTAGTGTATGAGTGTGTGTGAATGAGTGTTCATGGGCATTTCCCAGTACTGGGTTGCAGCTGGAAAAGCATCAGCTGTGTAAAACATATGCAGGATAAGTTGGCGGTTCATTCCACTGTGGCAACCCCTGATAAGTAAAGGGACTAACCCGAAGGAAATTGAATGAATGAATGATACAAATATTACAAAGGTAAACATTAGCTGAGCAGATAACAGTGTAAGGCCATCTGGCAACCTGCGTGTGCATCCAGTCATCATTGGGGGGGGATCAAGTGAAAAAACCCTCTCCAATATTTGGAATTTGGCCCACAATATCTAGTCAATCCTACACACTGCACCTTTAATATTAAAAATGTGCAAATATCTAGAGAGACTTTAGAGACCTGTGTTGTTTGGTTCCAGAGCGAGTGGGTAAGGGAAGGAGTTGATTTCATTCTGCTCTCTTGCTGTTGTTAAAACTGCCGTCAGTTCTGTGTAGGAGGAGTTAAACTGTAGGCTCCGCCTTGGAACCTGCAGCCACGGCTGGCTCCGCCCACCTAAAGGTTTACAGAGTAACAGAAAGTAAGTGCATTCACTTACAAGAAGTATTTGAGATTAATTAGATTGAATTTTTAAAATGATAGTTCACCCAAAAATGAAAATTCTGTCATCATTTACTCATCCTTTACTTCTTTCAAACCTTTATGAGTTTCTTTCTTCTGTAGAACACAAAGGAAGATAATTAGAAAAATGCTGAAAACGTGTAACTATTGACTTCGATGGTATTTGTTTTTCCTACTATGAAAGTCAATGGTTACAGGTTTCCAACATTCTTCAAAATATCTTCCTTTGTGTTCAACAGAAGATAGAATCTCTGATTTGGAACCACTTGAGGGAGATTAAATAATGAGTACATTTTATTTGTAGGTGAACTATCCCTTTAAGACTTGGAACTAAATAATCTTTAGTAAAAATGTCTGTTTGCATTGTGTGTGCAAGGCTTTGGTTTTCTAAGCATGACTAAATGCCATATTCATTGCAGTTCACTTCCTTTATTCTAATATGTAGTGAAATGCAATGCGTCATTGATAATAACCATACAGTGTCTGTCTTTACGGCGCACTGAATGTCCTATCATTATCTGGGAATTAGAGCAATTAGCACATTCAGATGTCAGAAGTTTTTGTGATGGAAATATAATGTGTTTCTGCTGTTGCTATGGCGACAGCTGGAGGAACCGGAGGTGTCAGTTTGACTTAAGCTTGAGTGGGTGAAAAGGCTAAGTCATGCATATGTCAACTTCCTCATATTTCATCGCACCAACTATCTTAAAGATAAATAATCCAATATTTTTCTCTCCAGATTTTCTTGGTGATAGTAAATACGGTCCCAGATGTTTACTTACTTGGGGAGCCATGAAACACCTGGATGACATCATCATATAGGATCAGTGTGCCGGGCTTCTGGGCCATCAGGTAAAGGCTGACCGAGGCATACACTAACACATGGACAGACAGACAGAGAGATTTGTTGAACAGGTATATTAACAGGTATAAATTAATAAATTAAAAAATATCAGAATAAATAAATAAATGATAGTTAATGTGACTACAGACATGTTTTTAAAAAAAGTCAGGTGAGCGGTATAAAAAAAGTCAGATTTGCAAAGTATAATTACATTTTTATTTCATTTTAACTATTATTATACTGTTTAATTGTACATATTTACTTTTAACATTGACAACATATCTAAAAATTTGATTGTGGTTGTTGAATGACTGCATTCAGTTGATTAAAAGTACATTTTCTGTACTCTTTTATTACTCGTTTCCATTTTTCTCTTTTACTGATTTTAGATTTTTTTCCTTCCTTATTGTTGAAGAACAACAACAAAAATAACGATATGTAACAATTTGTATTGTAATAGTGTTTTTTTTTTTGCAATAAAATCTTTTTTTAACATAAATAATCAATGTAATTTTAATATAATTAATATAATTGTAATATAATTCATATGATTTTAATATAATTAATATAATTTTATGAAAAACAATTATCATTGTGAAGTGTAGAGCAAATGGGGTCGCACACCAGATGCACCAATTGGCGACGCGCCGTGCCACGCAGCGCCATGCATTTTAAAACTCTAAACATAGATTTCTATTAGGGTGTGCACACTGAATTATTTCAGGACAAGACATAAAGTTAACATTTTAACACTTGACACAAAAGGGTTTTTGCTGTTGTGGTGGTGGTTTTTTGGTGTCCATCTAAGTTTAATTTATCATTTAAATTTGTAATTTTATTGATTTATAAGCCTATAACATCTGACACTACCACTGAAAACTAGCCTTTGTGCTAATTTGGGTACATTTAAATTTTTTAGGAATGTTGATTAATGTACACTGTCCCTTTCTGTGAAATAAATTGATTGATTGATTGATTGATTTCAAGAAAAAAAATATATTCAATTAACTTCAATCCATCTTTATTTGTATAGTGCTTTTACAATGTAGATTGTGTCAAAGCAGCTTCACATAGAAGATTATAGTGAATTGAAACTTTGTCAGCATATATAAACTACCAGTCAAAAGTTTGGGGTCAGTTTTTTTTTTTTAAGAAAATTATTTTGTTCATCAAGGCGGTATTTATTCATTCATTTTCTTGTCGGCTTAGTCCCTTTATCAATCCGGGGTCGCCACAGCGGAATGAACCGCCAACTTATCCAGCACATTTTTACGCAGCGGATGCCCTTCCAGCCGCAACCCATCTCTGGGAAAGCGGCATTTATTAAATGTAAAAAAAAATGGTTAAATTGTTAAATATTTATTAAAATGTTAAATAACTGCTTTCATATTGTATGTAGTTTGAAATGAAAGGATTAATCCAGTCATTATTGCTTTTGTTAATATTACAATTAATAATAATAATAATAAAAGTAATAATAATATTCATTCATTCATTTTCTTTTCAGCTTAGTCCCTTTATTAATCAGGGGTCACTACAGCGGAATGAACCGTCAACTATTCCAGCATATGTTTTACGCAGCGGATGCCCTTCCAGCTGCAACCCATCTCTGGGAAACCTCCACACACATTCATTCACACACTTACACTATTGGCGAAGCAGTGGCACAGTAGGTAGTGCTGTCGGCTCACAGCAAGAAGGTCGCTGGTTCGAGCATACAATACATTTTTTATGATTCACTGATAGAAACAATAAACGGGAAGATTAAACAGATTTTTTTTAAACGTTATGAATAAATCATTGGAGCACTAAGACCTGAGATAAACCAACACACTTTATAAAACCCTCAAAGACTGAAAAAAAACAACAACATTCTGTCATGAAATCCTTCAGATTTTTTAGCTGTCATGTGTTCACTCACAGGGCAGACGGCTGGCGTGCCATGGCACTGAGCTGGTGAGGTAATCTCTCTGGGATGCTGTTATGATTACCCATGTTCCCGTGCGGTACGTGAAGCTGACCACCTGCACGCCGTCGCTGCCTGCACGGCTCTGCGCAAGCAGACTCTGGTTTCCATGAACAGCAAGAGCGGCGTTGGGCAAAGGTGAAAGGTCACCACCGTCAAACACCTGCACCCTCACCTGCACCTCTGACACACACAGAACAAAGCTCATATCACCAACACTTACACACTTAATTACATTCACAGTGACACGTTAATTAGCCTGTGCTGTAATTAATCCTGACTTTAACAGATGCTGGATTCCACAGATTTCATTCATGTTGTCCCAGCAAATCTTTTTTCGGCCCAACAAAAATCCTAAGAATTGTGTTGTTTCAGCTCATTTACAATTAGTAGTTTGAGCTACTTGAGTGTTTAATTGCGTATACTATACTCTAAAAGGAAAAGTGTGTATAGTAAACCTAAATCACAAGTATCTGGCTTAAAACATACTTGCTTGAAAGTAAATGCTGTAAGAAAATGTAAAGCAAAAATAACTTGTGTAAATAAATAAATTAATTAACAATCTAGTAAAAAGACAGTAAAAATTCAGGGTTCCACACAATTTCTTCATGTTGTCCCAACTCAAAATAAGTTAACTTAAGTGTTTTCAAAAATTTAATTTAAATTCACTTTAAATGGGTGACGCCAGGCGTTGCCGAACTGCACTGTGTATCTGTCGGAGGTGCTTCAGAGGCGTTGCTCGCTGCAGAAGTTGGGTCTAGCTCAACTTTTCAAGCGCTGACGGAAGTGTCAGCCAATCAGATCGCTGTATGCAAATGCATCACATAAATAGCCTATCCGCTTGTTAAGTGTGACGTCACGCAAAGCGGCTTCCGGGTCCAAGCGCTCTATTCAACTGAATGGGGAGACTCATGAAATGGTAATAATAAACGTTTACAAAGTGATTTAATGCTTTCGAAAATCACGAGGGCAGTATATATGTCCATGCCTAATATCCGATGGCCAGAAAGTGATTAATTTTTTGTAAATTGTAAAATTTTCTGTATTTGTTATGCAGCAAGCACAGAGATTGTTGTGTACACTATGACTTTATGTAAAATTAACTTTAATGTTTGATAGGAATAAAACGTGATCATAAACGAATGATTTCTCCACTCAAATGAATGGCAGCTTGGACCCGGAAACAGTATTACATACGTCACAAACACGTCATCACTTAACAAGCGGATTGCTGACTGAATTTCATTGGCCGACGCTGCTGTGACGATCGCTTCAGCCTCAACTTCAGACACGCCTTCAGTCAAGCGTTGATGCTGAAGCCACGTGTGAATGGGGCGTAAATGTATGGGCCCTTAGAGTCGTGGAGGGGATAGGTGGGGATGTTGGAAGTTGTTGTTGATGAAAGTGAGTCGAGGGATGGGGAGTTGGTTCAGTAGGCTCCTCATAATGTCTCTGGGGCCACCCTAAATGAATGGGCCCCTAGAATCGTCCCAACTCTCCCAACCCAACCACACCCACCCCCCAGCGGCTCCCTTGTATAAAACAATTACGCTTTAAAAAAAAAAAAACTCAAGAATTGTGTTGATTCAGCTAATTTTAAGGTTGTAGTTTGAACAAACAGCAAAAACAGTTTTGTGTAATTGAGTATATTATGAGTATATTGTTGAGTATATTATATTTATTATTATACAAGCATCTGGCTCAAAACATACTTGCTTGAAAGTAAATGCTGTAAATGTAAAGCAAACGTAATTCATGTAAATACACTCTAAAAAATATTGTTTAGACAAAACAAAAAAAATGAATGCAACAGTTTGCATTAATATATTCAAGTTACGACAACATCTGACAAAATGAGGTTCAGACAACAAACTTTATTTTGTTAGCCAAATCTTTTCCTCTTCAATCAGAGGCATTTTTACTTAGCATAAACTCCATTTTTTTAAGTTGAGAACTCAAAAAAATAAGTTGTTTCAAATAGTTTTTTTTAATTAAAATTGAAAACAAATCCAGTGTTATGTGCGTAATTGCATTTTTTTTAAGTTTAGAACCTCAAATAAATTAAGTAGCTGTAATTGTTTAATTTAATTTTATTTTTTTGGCAAATTTACTGTTCATGCTTGTATGAAATACATTTCACAACAGCATTTTTGTTTTTCAGTAATTTTTTTTTTTTATAAAACAGGTTTTTATTGTTTTACAAAACAAAAACATGTAGTGTTCCATATTATCAGTATAAAAAACAGCAAAAAACATCAGTGTGTGGAAAAATACAAAACAACTCCATTAACGTGGAAAAATTGAGTTATCAACCCAATTTCTTTGGGTTGCTACAAGTTAAATATTGTTTAAAAGTAATTGACATTTTTGTTTACTTTTAAATTAGCCGAATTTTTAAATTGATGTAATTTTCAATATTTTCCTGTTTTGAAAACTTAATAAAATTATTCTGGAAATTTAAAAGTTTTAATCTAATCAGCATTTTAGAATTTTTAAAGTTACAATAATGTATTAAACTATGTAGTGGTAACAGACCTCTTGAGTTATTTTTTAGAGTGTAATTGAATAAAAATAATAAGCTAGAAAAAAATAATAACGAAGCGAAATACATATAAACATCTCTATTTCATCAGGTTTATTATATTCTAAAATGCATATAGATTTGTCTTTTAAATGACGATAATTTGGCCGACACGGTGGGGCAATGGGAAGCACAAGTGCCTCACAGCAAGAAGACTCTACTGATGAAAAATTTAATCTTGGATGGCCTGAGCGAGAGTAAATTCATTTTTAGTAGAACTTTCCCTTTAACCAGCACTTCAGTGAAGCGCAAACACCCCCAAGATGATGCTTAAGCACATTATTTAGGCAAAATTACCCAAGTATTACACCCCTGTGTGAATTCGAGCACAGATTTCCACGGCTCCCATAAAAACAAGAGGTATATCTGTCATATCGCATTCAACAACAGCATGCAAAAATCATAAATAAACACTTTTGCTTTTAGCCAGCCCTTTGAACATCTCAAGTCTGCCTAAATTAACAAGCACACATGAAGCTATTTTGATGTGCTACTTTTTCTGTGCATGCAATACATTCATAACATCAGGTAATGAATTTATAGAGGCCAAAAATTTAGTAATGTACATATTACATATTGATTCCAATCTACAGTATTAGCCACGCAATGTGAATTGATAAGTACGGTAATTTAGCAAAATTACCCATGTGTTTTACACATCTGTGGATTCAGGCACAAATTTGCTCTGCTCTCATAAAAACACGAGGTGTATCTGTTATATCGCATCCCACAACAGCATGCAGAAGTCATAAATAAGCACTTTTATTTTTCAACACGACCCCTTTAAATCTCAAATTTGCATAACTGCAGGCACACAAAAAGCTCTTTTGATTTACGTGCATGCATTACATACATAACATCAGGTAGTTAATTTATAGTGGCCAATATTTTAGAAATGCACATATTGATTCCAGTCTATTAATCCAAAGGAATAAGTACAGTAATTAAGCTATATTACCTAAGTATTTTACACCCCTGTGGATTCGGGCACAAATTTGCTCGGCTCTCACAGCGTGTATCTGTCATATGGCATCCAACAACAGCATGCAGAAGTCATCGACAAGCACTTTTTTAATGCAGGACCCCTTTGAAACTCAAATTCGCATAACTGCAGGCACACAAAAAGCTATTTTGATTTTGGTGCATGCAATACACTCATACCATCAGGTAGTCAATTTATAGAGGCCAATATTTTAGTATTAATTTACATGCATGTATTGATTCCTATTCGCTATGCGAATGGTGAAGTACAGCAATCAGGCAAAGTATACCTAAGTATTTTACACCCCTGTGGATTCGTCCACAGATTTGCTTGACTCTCATAAAAACAACACAAGGTATAGGCCCTATATTTGTCATATCACATCCAATAATAGCAACAACAGCATGCAGAAGTCATAAATAAGCACCTTTTGTTCAACACGACCCCTTTAAATCTCTTATTCAGATAACTGCAGGCACACAAAAAGCTATTTTGATGTAAGTGCATGCAGTACATTCATAACATCAGGTAGTTAATTTATACACTGAAAAACATTGAGTTATTTATTTAACCCAATGGTTGAGGTAAACATATTTAGTTCTACCAAAATTTTAAAAAAAAACAGTTGAGTTATGGTATGTGGTGCTTTGTTGAGTTATTTTTAACCTTTATTTGGTTATTTATTTAATAACCCGAGCAGTTGGGTGTAAAATTGAGATTTTAGCAGTCAACTGATTTAACTGACACAAAACAGCTGTATTAATGTGTGTGCGTAATGTTGTTTTTGCGTTATAAAGTTTATTTAAGCTCTAACGCAATAATATTGTTAATTTTTTTAAATCAAATTACCTCTCCATGTCATGGTTTTTATATCCGTTTACCGTCTTTTAGAACCGTTTGTATGTGGTTAAGATGTATTGTACTTAGTGGACACTGAGTGAAGCGTGCTGCAGCTGCTGGGCAGTCTCTACAGCACACAGAGCTCCATATTCTGCTCCATCAACACAGGATTTTCTGCTCGCACAGTTTATAACCGTCTGTACATTGCTCTGTTTCTTTATTGTTTGTGATTCTTAATGTTAACAAAAGTGTCCGGAACTAAAATGTAATGGAAATCAAGCATTTACAATGCTTTTGAATACTGTGTGTTATTTATTTACTCCGCTTCAATTGTAAAATTAATAGTAATACTTCAATAGTATTACCAGAATCCAAGGGCGTAGAATTGGCATGGACGGACGGGACATGTCCCCACCAATAACCACCAATTACTGAAATGTCCCCACCAATAATTTAAACGCCTTCAAAATAAAATAATGCTCTGTCAACCCTTAGTAACCTAGATGTGCTTAAAGGGTTTACTATTATTTATAATACTGTATAAACAATAGGGATAAACTGTTAAATTGAGTCACATACCTCTCTAAATTTCTGTACATTCATACCCCTCCAAAGCCAGATCACAGTAAAATCATGTAAATTGACTTTTGCAGCATAGGACTTGCCTTAGTAATTGTTGTTTTATATTATTAAGTGTTTAAATGTTTTTAAAAGCACAAAAATGAATTTGTGCCATTCAATACATGTGCTCTAGGGATGTACGTCCCCACCAATATCAAGAGCAAATCTACGCCCTTGCCAGAATGGGAAAAAAATAACATTTAATTAGAATAACCCAATGCATTGGATTAGATTATATAACCCAGTGCATTGGGTTAAATAACATGGGAAGGTACTAGTTGGATTATATGTTGAGGTATTTTTAACCCAGCTATTTTAACAGAGTGGAGGCCAATATTTTAGTAATGTACAGTTCATGCACGTGTTGTTTACAGTCTATTAGCCATGCAATGAATTAATAAGTACAGTGATTAAGCAAAATTACCCAAGTATTTCATATCCTTGTGTGGATTCTGGCACCGATTTGCTCGTCTCATAAAAACACGAGGCATGTCATATCGCATCCAACAATAGCATGCAGAAGTCATCACTTTTGCTTTTACCCAGCCCTTAGATTTCTCAGATTTGCACAAACTTAGCTATTTGGATGTGCTATTTTTCATGCATGTATTACATTCATAACATCCGATAGTGAATTTATAGAGGCCAATATTTCAGTGATACAGCAGATGCGCGTATTGTTTACAGTCTATTAGCCACGCGATGCGAATATTCGTCCGATGATGTCAGCAATTATGAATCGTGAATCGACTAATGCATGTTTTGTTTTGTTTTTTGTCATCATATTTTAGTAGGATGGCTCGATGTTTTTGTGAAGCAGGCCAACACCACTCCCTCATCCATCCACACCGCGATGCGCCTCTTTCTTCTCTATACTCACCCACAGCTTCTCTCTCGGGGAGCGATTTGCCGGCTGTGCCTTTAAAAACGGACAGAATGAGGAAGAAGAGAAAACGAGAGACGAGAAAAGATGGCATCTTCAAAGCTACATCGCCGTTTCCAGCTCGTCAGCCATATGTGTGTGTTTTTTCAGACATGGTTGCCAGCATCCTCCAGTGTGATGCGGGGATGCTGCGCTGATTGCCGCTCATTGTCAGCTGAGGGAGAAACAGCGGCCTCGCGCGGCCAGACCCAGAGGTGCGCTTATATTTATATATAATATACAATGCTCAGCATAATTGAGTACAGCCCATTTTGAAAATAAATCCTTTTATCCATTTCTCAGGGAATTTAGGCAGTGTATTTGGTGCATTTAAACAAAATAGATTTATTAAACAGATATATTTATTAAAATAATATTTAAGTCACCAAACATGTTTAGAAATTAAAAGATAATACAATTAAATTACACCTACAAATAAAAATATAGATATTTTTTGCTTCTCTTGATTGTTCCTCTTTTTTTAAAATGTGTATGTAATACTTTTCTTTTGGCAACGCAGTGGCGCAGTAGGTAGTGCTGTCGCCTCACAGCAAGAAGGTCGCTGGTTTGAGCCTCGGCTAGGTCAGTTGGGAATTCTGTGTGGAGTTTGCATGTTCTTTTTGCGTTCGCATGGGTTTCCTCCGTGTGCTCCGGTTTACCCCACAGTCCAAAGGCATGCGGTACAGGTGAATTGGGTAAGCTAAATTGTCCATAGTAAATGAATGTGTGTGGATGTCTCCCAAAGATGGGTTGCAGCTGGAAGGGCATCTGCTGCATAAAAACTTGCTGGATAAGTTGGCAGTTCATTCCGCTGTGGCAACCTCAGATTAATAAAGGGACTAAGCCGAAAAGAAAATGAATGAATGAATATTTTTCTTTTACATATAAATTTGGGTGTACTAATTTTTGGACCGTTATCGTAACTTATTTTGTTAGATTAGCTACGGATTTGGCTTTAGTACTGACTAATCTAATGTATAATATATAATGCACAATCGTAATATATATAAATATATATATATATATATATATATATATATTCATACACACACACAAATTCCTGCATAAATAAGTATATTATATAAATAATTAATAATGAACCTCTTTTAAATATCAAGAATATGACCCAAAACATCTAATTGAAAGTAAACAGCTTTATATGTAAAGCAAAAGTATACAATAATAATAACAATAATTTAAATAAATAAAAAATTGACAAATAATTATAATAACCTAACAACAATATCATAATAAAAATATAAATAATTACCAAGCAATTAAATAAATAACATAAAATAGTAAAAATAATAACCTAAAAATGTACTA
The DNA here is from genome assembly GCF_052040795.2 of Danio rerio. NCBI lineage: Eukaryota > Metazoa > Chordata > Actinopteri > Cypriniformes > Danionidae > Danio > Danio rerio. Next base: position 39,763,018 of record NC_141044.1, read on the forward strand.
TATATATATTTTTTTCTATACTACTTGATTTATATATATATATATGTGTGTGTGTGTGTGTGTGTGTGTGTGTGTGTGTGTGTGTTTGTGCATAAACATATGTAAATATATAAATATATATAATGTTACTACATAAATTAATATATAAATTCCTGCATAAGTTAATATACAAACATTTAATAGTGCAGGCAGATAAACAATTAATTCAATTACACGAATATTAGGGGAATAAGAAAATGCTAAACCATTTCAAACGTTTATTCATTTTTAATGTGGTTTCGTATTTACTTGTCTATAAATCATCAAATTGAAAATTATATTTCACTAATACTAACCACAGAGAATAACTGTGTGTGTGTTTGTGTGTGTGGCCCTGCTGCAGGGAAATACCCCAAACTTTAAAAAAATTCAAAGACTGCGAACTATTTCTACAATATCTCTCAAATCATCCAGGGGGCGCTGTTTAAAAAAAAAAATCCCATATAGCATTAATATATGGGTAATAATATGAATGAAAATCAGCAACGCTACATCCATCATATTGCTATTTTCAAATGACCCAGTAGCAAAAGATCAAAAGAAAATCGGCACACTGCCACTTTAGCTCTCAAAAATGTTTTTTAACATCCCAACGTTTCGACTTACATGGTCTTCATCAGGAAAAACAGTACAACTGGAGTACTCAAGAAATAGTGATACACCTCTACACATCACACCTTCACTCAATCACCCCAATCAGCCAGTAAACAGGCACATACACATACAATAATATGAGGTACAAAAAAGATTTATACAAATCTAAATGTTAACTTCCTCTGAGTATTCAGTGTATAAATATAGCACATCACACCTGCAAAAAACAATCACATCATTCAACCAACAGGCCAGTGAACCAGGGGGGGAAATGTATACACATATATTTATGTGATGGTGTAAGATATAAATGCAAAAAGGATTTCAAATCAAAATCCAAAGTCAGACCTCTCTGAGACAAACCATTCAATGTGTAAATGTAAAACGCTTCCCTCTGCAATGAAAGTCTTCTGAGAAGGGGTGGGAATATTGACAGACCTTTGATTGGTTTGAAATTGAGGGTGAGTGAATGAGTTTGATTTGTGTGTACTGTCCCTTTAAGTAGCTATTTGTGTAAAAGGTGACCAATATCCAGTGGGGGTATGTTCAACATTTCATGCCGTTCAACAGGTAAATCCTGCTGTAATTTAGGTCACTTGAACAGCTTATAAGTCAGGAGAGGGGGGTCGAGGGGGTCTTTTCCGACTTCCATGGAAGGAAATGAATCGTGAAAAATCCTTAAGAAGGATTTAAAGCAAAACGCAAGCAATCTGTGCCAGCATCTGTGTAGTATTAGCAAAACTTACAGGGAAAAATGTTAATTAGATTCAAATACATTGAAAATACACTTGTAGTGCTTAAATGTCACTATTAATGTTTATAATATGTAAAAGCATTATTCATACAGTTCATAGGTTTGGAAATGGTTAAAAAAAGTTTAAAATACCATTCAATATCAAAATAAAAATTGAGTACACTCGTAGATCAAATATGTTCGGTTACCCCCACAGTCCAAACACATGCGCTATAGGTGGATTGAATAAGCTAAAATTGGCTGTCGTGTATGTGTGTAAATGCAAGGTGTTTCCCAGTGCTGGGTTGTGGCTGAAACGGCATGCGCTGCATAAAAATGTGCTGGATAAGTTGGTGGTTCATTCCGCTGTGGCGACCCCTTGATTAATAAGGGACTAAGCAGAAAAAAAATGAATGAATGGATGTAAATGTTGAGATTTATAAAAATGTTAATATTTCTATTATTCTTTAAAAAATGTATTATATTTGTATTATCCTACTGTAAATAATACAAATCTAATTTATTATTAATATTAATACATTTGATCATTTATTATTATTTTTTTATGATACAAATCAAATAAAATTTTATATTTGTATTAAGCTATTGTGTTGACTAAAAATTAACATAATCACGCCTGAAGACTTATTTTAAACTTATTTTAAATATTTTAAAAGTTGTTTTATGTTAATTAAATCCTATAATTGATAAATCAATTGAAAACGAAAATTTCTGAGCTGTAAATGTTTAATTAAAATGTCACAATTTAATAACCATGACATGCATAAATATTATTTTACATAATGTTTACGATCCGCTGCGTAAAACATATGCTGAATAAGTTGGTGGTTCATTCTGCTGTGGCGACCCCAGATTAATAATTGACTAAGAAGAAAAGAAAATTAACGAATGAATTATTGACACAGCTCATAGGTATGGGAATGGTTAAAAAAACATTCAAGATAAAATTTAATATCAAAATAATAATTAATTAGAAATTCTTTTATAGATTATTCTATAAAAAGTTATTAAATTTTTATATTATCCTATTGTAAATAATACAAATCTAATTGATTATTAATATTAATATATTTATTGGTTTATTAATATTATTTGTATTATTTCATGATAAAAATCTAATTCAATTTTGTTTTAACACTAACCTATTTTAATAAAATGTAAATATTGTGATTGAGAAAATATTTTATATTTGTATTATTCTATAGTAATCATTTATTATATTTGTATCATCCTATTGTGAATAATACAACTCTAATTTATTATTTATATTTATTAATACGTTTATTGATTTATTAATATTATTATTTGTATTATTTTCATTCAGTCATTTATTTTCTTTTTCGGCTTAGTCCCTTTATTAATCAGGGGTCGCCACAGCGGAAGGCACTGCCAACTTATCCCGCATATGCTTTACGCAGCGTGTGCCCTTCCTGCCGCAGTGGAATTTATTTTAATTCATGTATTATTATATGATACAAATCAAACTAAAATGTTTAATATTTGTATTATTCTATTGTGTTGACTAAAATTTAACATAAACATGCCTGAAAACTTATTTAAAATTTATTTTATATATTTTAAAAGTTTGTTTTACATTAAGTGAATCCTATTAATGATAAATCAACTGAAAAGAGAAGTTCATAGTTGTAAATATTTAATTAAAAATGTCTATGACATCCCAATTTAATGATCATGACATATATTAATATTATTTTACATAAAGTAAAACATATGCTGAATAGGTTGGCAGTTCATTCCGCTGTGGCGACCCCTGATTATTAAATGGACTATGCCATTTTGAATGAACTAAGAAAATGAAAGAATGAATGAAGTTTACGCCAAGGCATCCTTATCTGTTGTCGACACGCGTATTTAGCGATAGACATAGATAAAGAAAATTGCAATAAAATTAAATTTGACGAAAAATAAGGTAATATAAGACCTAAACTGACCACATAATCAAAACAGCGTATAAACATGACGATTTTGTGCGAATATTGTTCACCTCATCTTAATAAAAACACAAAAAATGTATACACTCTCCACTCCACACCCAAGATCAAACTGTGAGCCACATCAACGCCCAATTATTCTTGATTGACAGCTATCCCACCCAATCCAAGCGAAGCTCCCAAAGCGTCCTATCCGCTCACTGGCCAACTCAAACGTCAAGCAGTTCCACAAAGACGTCGTCGCCTCTTGCCCAATCACACCCCACTTCCGAGCCGCTCGTTTCCCGCCCTCTCGCTGTATCTGTTACATTCCTGTCGCACAGTGTATCAAAGGCACTTTGTATCCAGTTGCACTTCATACCAGCATCTCTGTTGGATTACAACGCACTTAACAGTTATCGTTTATGTTTGTCAAAAGCAGAAGCGAGGAAAGGAGCGCGTCACTTTGTTCCCGTCATCAGGAACATCAGTAAACAGCAGGTAAGGATGATGCTAATCCTGACACTGTAACGATATTTTGATGGAGGATCTTCTGCAATGTGATGAAGAATGCTAACGTTAGTAGATAATGCTGATAGAGCCAAACACAGTTTTAATAGCTCGCATGCTAGCTAACACACGTCCGTTATTAGCCTTGGGCGCACTTACAATCTATTTACATTACTATTTAATGACGTCGAGCTCTTAGTTTAGCGTTATCCAGTCATTTCCATCTTCTAAACATGTTCAATTGAGTATTAAGCATGTAAATTTAGTTTATAATAGCTGAGGCTTGTGTTTCTGTGTAGATCTGTGTTTGTTTCGCCCGCCAGACATCTCCGATAGCTGTTGGTGGTTTAATGATTGACTGCTTTGTTATGCAACAAAACCCTTTAAATAATTCATACAGTTTGTGTCTTGTAGGATGATTAAATTGAGTTTTAATTGATAAAACCGTGGTTGAGTGATGCACCTGCTCCTCTTATGTGTATTCTTACTCATTTGTGGTTGTTGTTGTGTTGTTGTCTTTGCTTGTTTTAGATTGTTGGATTTCAGTGTTTCTTGGTAATGCAAGTGAATTAATTAAGCCGTTATTTTTAATTGGGTTAAAGTTCATTTCATTCATCATGGAGAAGTGCCCTCTTTTGGCCATTTGTGGAAGTGCATTTGTGCCTCATTTGCATTTTTCCTGCAGTCTGATTTAATTATTTATTTTTTTATACACTTATATTTTTTGTTATTAAGCTTCAAACGATGGATGCATGACAATTAAATCGAACATTATAAAGTCAGGGTGATAGAAGTGAAGTAATACCACTACTAATAATAGTTATACATAATAAGAAGCATAAAAAATAATAATAACTAAATAATTAAATAAATTTCTTACAATTATAGACAAGCAGAATTTATTACAATAATCAAAGAAAAAAACAGAAAGAACCTGGACCATTTTAATTGCTTTCCTGTTTGTACTATGTTGAATAGGACAGAGAAAATCTTTCAACTCCCTATAAAATAGTGTAAAACAAGGTTTTTTTTGATTGAAAATTTGCTCTTGAGAATATTAAACCAAATCAATAGCAAAAACTTAGCTTTTTATGCAGTCTGATTTAATTAAATCCAATATTATAATGCCAGGGTGATGGAATGGAAATAATAATAATACATAATAAAAAGCAGACAAAAATAATAAAAAATACAAACAGAACACAACTAGACCGTTTTAATTTCCTTTCTGTTAGTACTATGTTGAATTGAACAGAGATATTTTTTTAACTTCTTATAAAATAAGGTAAAACAAGGTTTTATTGAAAATTTGTGAATATAAACCTAATAAACAAAGTAAATAGATCAATAGCAAAAACTGCGTCATTTATGGAGTCTGATTTAATTATTTTTTTTGCATTTATTATTTGTTATTAAGTTTCAAACAATACATACATGACAGTTAAATCTAACATTATAAAGCCAGGGTGATAGAAGTGAAGTAATACTCCTAATAATAGTAATACACAATACAAAGCAGACAAAAATAATAATAAATACATAATTCAATCCTTACAGTTATAAACGAGCGTAATTTATTACATGAAGAGTTTAAAGAGAAAAAAGATTACATCTGTGCCATTTCAATTGTTTTTTGTTAGCACTATGTTGAATAGTACAGAGATAATTTTTCAACTCCTTATAAAAAGTGTAAAACAAGGTTTTTTAATTGAAATTTTGCAAACATGAAACCTAATTAGCAAAGTAAATAAACAGATAGCAAAAACTTTATTTATGCTGTCTGATTTAATTATTTTTTATGTATTTACTATTTGTTATTAAGCTTCAAACGATAGATACATGACAATTAAATGAACATTATAAAGCCAGGGTGATAGAAGCGGAATAATACTACTACTAATTATAATACATAATTAAAAAGCAGACAATAATAATAATAATAAACAAATAATTAAATAAAATGATTACAGTTGTAGACGAGCAGAATGTATTACATTAATCAGAGAGAAAACAGAATTTAACTGTACGATTTAATTGCCTTTCTGTTAGTATTGTGTTGAATAGTACAGAGAAAATTTTTCAACTTATAAAATAACGTTCAAAGTTTATTGATTGAGAATTTACACTTGTGAGTATGAAGCCAGGGCAATAGAAGCGAAATAATATGCCTACTAATTAAAATACACAATAAAAAGCAGACAATAATAATAATAAACAAATAATTAAATAAAATTCTTACAGTTATAGACGCTCAAAATTTTTTACACTAATCAAAGAGAAAAAGGAATACAAATGTACGGTCTTAATTGCCTTTTTGTTAGTACTAGGGATGCTTCGATCGATCGGCCAAAGATCGTTATCGGCCAATAATCACATTTCATGACTCGACCGGTACTAGCTAATCTGGCCGATCTCATGAACCGATCACAATTGTTTATTTATGAGTTTACAAGCAGAGAACATATCAGAACTGTAAGTTCTGTGTTTTTAACAATATTGCAAGTTCATTAAAACCTGGCAGGAAAAATTAGGGAAATGTGTTAATTTATAATTAATAATATAACTTATTAAAATATATGTATTGTAATATACAGTATGGACATATTTCCTTTTAGTAAAGTAGTAATAGACTTACAAGTTCTCATTATAACTTCTTATGCATCAAATATGCGCTCTAAACTTTGAGACTGTTGAATTCTTTCATCATTTGCAATGTTTCCAAATTGCTTTGTTACTGATTTTTCTTACCAATTTTTTTACATCTGTTTTATATATTATTTTATGTAAAGCAGCTTCTGACCACGACATGTCCTCACTAAATGGTTATAAGAGACATGTTTAAGGAATTATATGCAACTTCTTTAATTTATTCTCTGCGGTAAAGAGAGATCTCCACTTCCAAGTATCATATTAAATGTGCTTTATGCATTATAAAGCTTAAAGCATCAGAATCAATACTTGGTATCGGCCAAATACCATGACAAGGAATTGGTACTTGGTATCAGCTGCAAAAATCCTGATCGGAGCATCCCTAGTGAGTACCATGTTGATTAGTACAGAGATAATTGTTCAACTCCATATAAAATAAATTTTTTTTAATTGAAATTTTTTATTTTTTATTTTGTTTTTATTTATTTATTTTTATTTTTTTGATTGAATTTTTTTTATTTACACTTGTGAATATAAAAGCTAATCAACAAAGTAAATAAATCAATGGCAAAAACATTGTTATTTATGCTGCCTGATTTAATTATTTATTTTTTATGTATTTGTTATTTGTTTTTAAGCTTCAAATGTTAAGATACTTGACAATTAAACTTTATAAAGCCAAGGTGGTAGAAGTGAAGTAATAAATTAATCATACATAATTAAAAGCATACAAAAATAACAATCAATACATTATTAAATCAAATTCTTACTAGTATAGACAAGCAGGAATATTTTACATTTAAAACCGAACACAACTGGACAGTTTTAATTAGAACAGATGTAATTTTTCAGCTCCTTAAAAAAAAAGTAAAACAATCAACAAAATAAATAGATCAATAGTAAAAACTTGGTTATTTATACAGTCAGATTTAATCCTAGAAAGCTGTGGCAATGGAATGACGTGGGATTGTGGATTTGCATATTCAAATATGGTCTTCTGTACTTGCTTTCTCACCAGGTCTTCGACTAAGTCACTTAGTGAGCATTTTCCCCTTCAATTTTCACTATATTTTATGTATTTACATTAAAATAAATCGTGCAGGTAAAAAAAATAGATAACAACTTTTATTTGTGGCCCATTTTTAGTGTGATTATCTAGTAATTAGTATTTATTAGGCTTTTATTAATATTTTTCTAGTTGTATTTAATTTAAACTGTTTAAATTGTAGTTACGTTTCTACCTTTTGTCATTTTTTTGCAGTATTTAAACAATACCACAGTACTATTTATAATGGATTAAATTTTTATTAGCATTACACGATCAAGATCAAGGCAACAAAATGCAGTTTAGGTCTAACCAGGAGTGCAATAGCAGCAAGTGCAGATAGGTATGCAAGTTAAAAAACATATATATGTTATAAAGTGCAAGTATAGAAAAACTAGTGATATTTACAGATGGATGTGCTATGAACATTATATACTATCTATGAACAGAGATTTACAATAGAATAATATACAGTATGTATATGTACAGGTTGCTATTAATAATCAGAGGCATGTATATGGATATGAACATAATAACAAATGCCTGTGTACAGTGTGTATGTACAATTCAAGATGATTTTCACATCAACACAAAACAAATTTCAGCATTTCCTTAGTAAGACTCTCTGGTCATGAAAACTGAAAAACAGTATACATGAAATAGTGTTATAAGATTTAGATACTTCAAATGATCCAAGTAGCTTGGATATATTATCGATTACAATAAATTATTAATATAAGTCAGTCAGGAGAAGTGACTAAAATTCTGTTTATTCATTAAAAGCCCAATACTGATATTTGTGGGTCTACATGTTTTTTCGAACTACATTTTCATAAGACATAACTGATTAAGTGTGGTGTGGAAATTCGCCAAGATGTAGGGCTGAACAATTTATCGTTTGAAGTTTGAACATTGATACCGCAATGTGTGCAACCACAATGGACACATTGCAGTATAAATTTAATTAAATAAATTAAATATTATTGTATAAAACTATTTATACGATGATGACCATATTATTTTATGCTTAATTGTTCAGTTTTTGTATTTGAATGCTGTTAAACTCCTCAGAAAACCACAAAGTGCTGTTTATTTAACTTTTTAAAATTTGTTTATGCTTGTAATTTATTACATTTTTTACGAATTTTTTGTATAAAAAAAAAGATCACCCCAGTCAATCTAAATTGATAATCTTTCTCAATAGAGCTATTTAAGTCATCTAACGAAGTTATGGTCAGGTCTGGACTGATAAACGATATTACAATATATCGAATCGCGATAAAATTTGTCAATAACAATGATAAGCTCTGGACTTTTTTAACTCTATATTGATCTAAGAGCCAATCACACAGCAGAAATGTGCAACAATGGGAATCTAAAAGTGTGTTGGTATTAGAGATGTACCGAATTTTCAGCCACAGAAAATGTATCGGCCGAAAGTACCAATTAATGGACCATCCGTCTAATTTTTGTGGCTTCAGTCATTGTTGGGGTACTCTTACATTTGCAAGCATTAGCCCCTTTCACACATACACACCTTTACGGAAATTTACCGGCAATTTTCCGGAAAGGTTGTATGTGTGAACAGGCTCTTTTTGAAAATACCGGTAAATTCGTTCTGGCTATTTTCCGGAAAGAGAAGTTGTAACATTACCGGTAATTTTCCGGAATAAGCGTGTGCACGTCTAGAACGTGCTGACGTGAAACGTCTGCTTTAGCCAATCAGAACAGTCAGACGCATTCACGTCCGCGCGGTTTATGAGAATAAAAGCCTTTGAATATTTTTCCAGACACATTTAGCTGCTAGAAATTAGTGAAGATAGCGTTTATATGTTCAGCTTAATGCCAACTGTGTAATGAATTATCGATAAGATGCTTATGATAAGCCGTTGTTTGTTTACCTTCAAGCTTTGCGTGTGCCCATAAACAGTCTATGAGTGCCAGCACACACACATATCAAGTACATCTCGACATGCGAAAATGTTTCTCTAGATATTTTCTTCAAAGTTGTTTACAATACTGATCCATCCACAGAGTATGTAATGTAGTGAAATGTTTATAAATACAAGCGCAGCCGTTTAGAGCTCATTTCTGGTTAATAATGTCAGAATTGCCGCTATTTTGGAATGGATGTGTAAATGCTTATTTCCGGAAAAATTCCGTAACGTCCTCGCCTGTGTGAACAGCGCTTTTTTGAATGTACCGGTAAAGTCGTTCCGTAAATTTTCCGGATATTTACCGGTATCACTGTGTGAAAGGGGCTAAAAACAACTTATTTCAAAATGTATATCATTATCCTTTAATAAGGAAAATGATTATTGAGATTAAGCCCAAAACATGATATACATCGCAGCAAAAAAATCGCATTGTCAGATTTTTCCCAATATCATGCAGCCCTAATGTGTACTTTGACAATTTTATATAACACGAAATTGTAAAAAAAATAACTCTTATATATAGGGGAAATTTTTTAAAAATCATCAAAATTGCCACCAAAAAATCAAAACTGTATTAATACATATACAATAGTCCATGTTTTCATTTTGTTTGTCATTTTCTGATAAAAAAAAAAAACATTATCTAAATTGTAGTATTTTATGTCAAATTCTGAAGACGTGCAGTAATAACTGTTGTTTGTAGAATGAAATTCAAATGACATTTTACCAAGAACAAGTATCTGGTAATGGCATATAAACCGAAGTGCTATGAACTTTAATAATTTATTTTCCAGAGCTGTAAGTGAATGTGGATGAATGTTTGAAGAGTGTTTGGGTTGAAGTTGAGCACACCGCTAGTCATGAGGGAAGCCTTTGCTCTCGGTTTCCATAACAACACTGTTGCCATAGATACATCTTGTCGGGGTTTAGAAGTGGGTGTGCTTTCATTTATTTATAGTTTTTTTATATATATAAAGTGTAAGTGTCTGTCTGAATGAGAAGTGAAACATGGCAAAACTGAATAAAGGCAGAAAGAAGGAGTTTCCCTTCATTTACACAAGCTGGAAACTGATAGTTGTTGTTGGTCGTTTAAAGTGAACCAGTAAAGGCATAGTTTATCCAAATATAAAATATCTGCTATTATTTTCTGAGCCTGATTTTTTTTCTTCTACCCAAAACTGTTTCTTTCTTCTTTTAAACGCACACAAAAAAGAAGATGCTTTGAAGAATGATGAAAACTGTGATTAGTTTTTTTCTATAAGATGTCAATGTGTTCCAGTTTTCAGCATTTTTCTGAATATCTTCTTCTATAAATGTTTGGTGTAAATGGTGAGTAATTGGGCTGGGTGGTATGACTAAACTGTTATTTCATGGTATGAGGAAGTTTATTTTATGGTAACGATATGCAGGAGTTATTCCAGAAAATGTACAACAGGGCTTTATATAGTAAATAAACTTGAATATTTAAGAAAAGAGAAGGATGTGATTTTTTTTTTTTGTTTTTCCATGTTAACCTTATAAATATAGACTAAAAATAAAGATCAATATAAGCAAAGTTTGGACAGTTTTATGAGGACAGGCCTTATTGTTATAAACATTTCTTAAGTAACGTCTTTTCACAGATATAAAATATATCCCAAGTAACAGGAAAATAATAATAAAATTAAAAATAAATATGTAAGTACTTTATCAGCAGTTTTTTTCAAATAATAACAATTCTTGTATAAATATTGAAACCTAGTGATTACTTCTCAAAATGCAGATTTAGGTTTATGTGCAAGTAGTTTGCATACAAGTCAATGCAAACTGGGCTGTGGGAATGATGCGCAATGAGCAATGTGTTTGTCATGAATGCACTGAAATCGATTCAATTTCTGATTTGCTACCCAGTTTTGTCACATTTCTCGTGTTTTTGCTGTGAAAATATTCGCAAATTTACGCATCTTAATTTCTTCATTACTTTTTAGACTTTTAAAGGACCTCTATTATGCCCCGTTTCACAAGATGTAAATCAAGTCTTATGTGTCTCCAGATTGTTTTTGCAAAGTTGCAGCTTAAAATAGTCATCAGATCATTTATTACATCATATAATTTAAGCGTTTTTGTGCCTGTGCCTTTAAATGCAAATGCAAATGCTCATCAGAAGGGTACCCAGCATCAGTGGTTGGCATTTTTTTCTTTTTCTAGTTCTGCATGCAATCTGAGGGTGTTTTCACACCTGTGAATCGATTCAGTTGTTCCGAAACAGGGATTAAAATTGTTGCTCTTTGAACTTGGTTCACTTTCACACTGCAAAGTTTCTAAACGGACCAAAACAAGTCATGTGTGAGTAAACTCTCCTCACATTGGTCAGAGTTTCAGGGTTCATTTTGCAGAGTCCCGCTCAGCTGTCAGGGGAGGTGGTAGTTTGGTGGTGTTTGACAAGGTGCGCGCGACGCGTCTGAGGAGCAAGGAGGGATGTGGTGGGGAGGGGTGAGAAGGGTGCGCAACGTATTTGAGGACCGGGAGGGAGACGCGCGATTATCGGGAGATAATCACTCGTTTGTGGGCATCCGGTAATCTCTGTGCATTTGCGGATAACTCCCGAAACTTCCAGGAGACTTGAGATGTCTGGAATGACCTTCCGCCCTACTCGTAACTCTCTCTTCATATAGCTGTATGCCTATTACATATCCATAAAACACTGTGATATAACCGCGCACGGATCATTTGCTTTCTCACTACAATCGATCCGCTCCAGAGTTTGTTTCAATCGAGCCGAGACCACCTCATTCAAGCGATCTCGGAGTGATTGTTTTGGCGCGGATCTTTTGTTTGTTGTAGGCTATATATCTGCCTGTTTTGTCTAAATACCTGCTGGGCATGATCAAGCATTATCTAATGGTATGAACCATTATAGGGTGGTCAAATGTATATTTATATGATCTACCATATATTAATTATTTAGATACAGATCACCAGGTTTTTCTTTTATTCAAGATGTAGGATTGAACACTTAAGATTTACATAGTCATATTTATTTAAACAGTTTGGTACTTGTATAAGAATATTTTGACTGCAAAACATATTTTAATAGAATTTATATATTTTTGAATGATATCGGAAACATTTTTATACTGGAAACATTTTAAGGGAAATGTTTAAATAGAATCCTCCTGGAGGAATTTGACAATATTATCATTAATCAAATTAATAGAAGTTGGATGACATATCAATGTTGTTGTTATCTGTCTGTTATGTGATGCATGTTTGTTATGATTATAAATTAAAAACTGAATATTTATTACCAGTAGTAATATCTATGTCTGTACATTTTAACCATCTTCTCTTAAAGGGATAGTTCACCCTAAAATGATAATTTGCTAACGATTTACACCCCATCAAGTGACTATACCTTTGAGTTTAATTATTTTGTTGACCACAAAAGAAAACATTTTGAAGAATACTGAAAACCTGTAAACCATTAACTTCCAAAGTTGGAAAAACAGATTCTATGGAAGTCAATGGTTACCGATTTTTCAGCTTTCTTCAAAATGATTTTTTTTGTGTTTAACGGAATAAAGAAGCTCAAAAAGTAAAGTATGAGTGACTGATGACCAAATGAAAAATAATTGTGTAAACAGTAAACCATCCCTTTAATGCATCATCATATCTCAAAATGTGGAAGTTGATGATGTAAGTGTAAAGCGAGATGTGATGCTGCCGTCTTGCACAGTATTAAATGCACAAAGTCTCTGTACTGCAGTGATATTTGAGCCGCTGTTTTAAAGCCTGCGTCTTTGTCTCTCCTTCTCTTCAGAAATGGCAGAAGCCCATCAGGCTGTGGCGTTTCAGTTCACCATCACTCCTGAAGGCATCGACCTGCAGCTTTCCCATCAGGCCCTGCGACAGGTCTATCTGTCAGGCCTACGCTCGTGGAAGAAACGTGTCACACGGCTCAAGGTGAACACAGGTTGCACGTAATGGAGGCTTTGAACGCTACATGATAGCCTTCTTTCTCCATGTGATGTAGTTTATGCAAGAAAATGCATATTTAATGAATGTATGTGGTGGGAATTGGTATTAAACCGCTTCACTTGATTAGACTGTGCATGCTAGGATATGATATTTGTTCATATTATTTTTTCCTTGAATGCATTTTGATATTTTATTATAAAATGTTTGGATAAAGTGTTTAAATGTACAATTAAATATTAAAGTGAATTGCTCATTATTACACTACAAATATTAGAGTAAATATTACATGACAGTATTAATACATTTATTACAGTAAATTTTATATTGATAATGTATTTAAAATTTTTTGAATAAAATGCAAAAATGAGCAATAAAATGCTCACAATATATTTTTTAAAATGAAATAACCTAATTTTAATATTGATAATGTCTTTTAAATTTGATAAATCCTTTCTTTTTAATTAGGAATAAAACCAAATGCTCAGAATATATTTTGTAAAATGAAATAGCATAGCATATTATATTGATAATGTGCTTTAAAATTTGATAAATAAATAGTATTTGTTTAATTTACAATAAAATAAAATGCAAAAATGAATGATAAAATACTCAGAAAATGTTTTGTAAATTGAAATGGTGTAATTTAAATGCTAATATTGCATTTTAAAATTTGATAAACAGTTTTTTTTTCCAATTTTTAAAAAATAAAATGCAAGAATTTATGATAAAATGCTCAGAATATATTTTGTAAAATAAAACAGCATCATTTTAATATTTAAAATGCGTTTTAAATTTGATAGATAGAATTAATTTAATTAGAAAAAATAAAAATGAACGATAAAATCGTCAGAATATGTTTTATAAAATGAAATGGCATAATTTGAATGTTGATAATGCACTTTAAAATTTGATAAATAGTATTTATTTAACTTAGAATTAAATAAAATGCAAAAATTACCAATAAAAGGCTCAGAATATGTTTTGTAAAATGAAATGGCATCATTTTGATATTAATAATGCATTTTCAAATTTGATAAACAGTATTTATTCAATTTAGAATAAAAGAAAAAAAATTAAAAATTAACAATAAAATATTTAGAATATATTTTGCAAAATGAAATGGCATCATTTTAATATTGATAAAGCGTTTTTAAAAAGTATAAATAGTATTTATTTAACTTGGAATAAAATAAAATAATCAGAAAATGTTTTTTTTTAAATGCATAATTTTAGTATTGATAGTGTTTTAAAAATTGATAGTTTTTTTGTTTAGAATACAATAAAATGCTCAGAATATATTTTGTAAAATAAAATAGTATAATTTTAAAGCTGATAGTGCATTAATAAAATTAATAAATAGTATTTATTTCATTTAGAATAAAAGAAAATGCAAAAATGAACAAATAAATGCTGACTTTATAGTTAATAGCAGATATTTTTGTTTTTTTATTTTAGATTTTGTGCCTCTAATAGTGTTATAGTATTTTATAATTGATTCTAATAATAATTTTTTTAAATCTTTTTTTGTAGCAGTGCGTTTAACACCAATATTGATTTATAAAATCATATTTTGCAATATGATGCCAAAAAATCTTACAAAATTGAAAATTACAAAATATTTTAGAGAAGTCTTATTTATAAATTGTATTTGTTTTGAAGCTGATATGGCAATAATCTAAACTCAGAAATAAAAAAATTACAAATGTTTATTATTTTGTCATGTGCAAACATGCTTTAAATCTGATTAAACATTTAAATAGAATTATACATGTAAACATTTTTATTTTACATTAAAATATACAAATAAACAAAAAGTGTTGTAGCATGTAGAAGTGTGTTTGGCCGTGATCATTCTCACACATTCTTCATCTGGATTTCGCAGTGAGTGTTTTGTTTATTCAGGCCTCTTTCCTCATTTCTGTAGCGTTTGTTTATTCTCTCTCTCTCTCTCTCTCTCTCTCTCTCTCCCCTACAGAACAGCGTGATCACCGGTGTGTATCCCGCCAGTCCCTCCTCATGGCTATTTGTTGTGATTGCGATCTTGGCCACCATGTACACACGGTCGGACCCTTCAATGGGCCTCATCGCCAAAATACAAGAGCATCTACCGGTCAGGTAAAAACATGTCACGATGTTGCATCACACACATCCAAAATAAACAAAAACAAGTGAGTGATCTGCAGGTCAATGGCTCAAAGATGTACCCAAACACTTGTTATCCTCGTATGCAACTTGCTGTACTAGCTATTTTTCTAAAGAATAGGGAATCCACCCATGAACATGCTCGAGGAGGGTGTGTGCTTTTACACACCTTTATCCAGTATATTTCTGACAAAAGCAGGCGTGGTTTTACCACAGATACTGTTTTGTGGCTTTCATAAATATGTGTTTAATCATGTCTAATAATCAATAGCTGATGGCAGCTTTGTGCAATTAATATATATGCAATTAAATGTTAAAAATAAGTCTGTCAGTATCAGTATTTTGATTAAATACTTCCTTCTGCAGATTGTGATTGTCTGTCGTTGGTAGTTGACCATCCACCAATTTCTATGTAAAGTCTAGATAGGATATAGGGTTGGGCGATGTCGACCAATTTGACATCGACGATGTCTAATGTGAAACATCAGGATGGATGATGGCATGGTCATCATGTGAAAAGCAGGAGGTGGGTGTTTGACAGAGTGCGCGCGACGTGTCTGAAGAGCGAGGAGGGATGCGGGGATGAGAAGGGTGTGCAACTTATTTTAGGACCGGGAGGGAGACGTGCGATTTCTGGGAGATTATAGCTCATTTGTGGGCATTATGAGTCCCGCAAATGCACAGAGACTCCCTGAAAATGCACAGAGACTCCCGTAACTTCCGGGAGGCTTGGGATGTCTGAATATCACGTTTGACATGAACATTATTGAGCATATGTGGGGTAAGATGGAGGCATTGAAGATGAATCCAAAGAGTCTTGATGAACTCTGGGAGTCCTGCAGGAACGCTTTCTTTGCCATTCCAGATGACTTTATTAATCAGTGATTTGAGTCATTGCAGAGATGTATGGATGCAGTCCTCCAAGCTCATGATGGAGTCAGACACAATATTCATTCTGTCTCCACTGCAGCAGGACTTTATATTCTATACTGGACATTATTTCTGTTCAGTGACAAGTTTTTTGTCTAAGCAAAGTTAGACCTTACTGTCCTAATGAAATCATTAAAAATCAAGACATTATCATATTATACTTTGGTCAAATAAGCATAATCTAGAGGCCTTTGTCTTTCATATTAGCCACTTCTTATACCAAATGATCAACTAGAAGTCAAGTTATTTATTTGTTTTTTCTAAAACTTGGATAAGCGACAAGACTTTTGTCAGGTAGTAGAGTTAAATTTTTGTCACACTGTACAACTATAATTACTCTCTTTTTTATATTACTGTTAAATAAATAATCATTGAGTTCTTGAATAAAAAATCTGTTGTCACAAAAATATTAAGGAGCACAACCATTTAATATTATTTTTAATAATACCTTTACTTAGTTGCACATTTAAAATAGGGTTTCATAGAAAACACAAACAAATGAAACAAAACCTCTATAACACACACACAAAAGTCCACAAAAGCCACACCCGAAAAACGGCACACACCAATCGTGGCTTAGCAACCGTAGCTACGCGCAGGAGCCCTGTCAAGCTTTAAGCGAGGGAAACAAGTCAAAGTGTTGTGCATAGGTATTGTGCAAATCTGATACCCAGTATCCTAAAAGTTTAGATGGAATTTATTCCCTTTTCAAAACCTAAAACCCAAAGGGCAATAACTCGCATAACTCTTACCCTGAACAGATCTAAACTGTGTTTCCTACAAAAATACAAAGCAGGTTGTGTTTCACAGCTGTCTTTTTCTTTTTTTCCGCTCTATTATGAGCACTGCTCCGTTTAAGCCCTCGCCATAGTAGTCATACTAATAGCAATCATATTTCCATCTGTTTCAAGCTATGAATATTTGAAATTGCATATCAACAGAACAAAACTGAGATGTGATCACAATCTGAGCACAATATACTTCACCCGCAGCTGTTTTTCAGTGATTTATATCCCTCATGCCCATGTTAGATGGATATAGTCATTTAGTCATTATACTGGGTTAGTGTCTGCTTTTATATTTGGTGTCTGATTAATATTTGCTGGTAGAAGAAATTTCACTGAACAACAATTAATCTATCAGGTTCTTCAAAAAAGAGAGAAATCACGGTTTAATTTGTTATTATTAGATTACTTTTAGATTTCACCTCTCCTGCTGTGCATGAACTAAGCTGTTGAATGGTCGGTGTATGAGACAGCTAGGCTAAACTAGTGTCAATTTTGATTTAAATATTTTCTAATCGGTTGTGTATTATGTCGTGAATATACCCCTGTAATGCACACTGCAGTCCTTTTTTGTCTGGCTTTCTCGGATATCTCACCTGTTCGCCACAAATGACGAATTATATCCCTGGGAATGTCTGACACCAACATATTACATATTGTAATATACGTGCCAGGTACAAAAGCTTGACAGGCGTAGCAATAGTAACTAAGGTGGGCGGGGCTTAATAAAAAGGGTCAGTTAAGGACTTTCATCACAGCTATTAAATTACATTTAAAATATTATATATATATATATATATATATATTTATATATATATATATATATATATATATATATATATATATATATATATTTATATATATATATATATATATATATATATATATATATATATATATATTTATATATATATATATATATATATATATATATATATATTTATATATATATATATATATTTATATATATATATATATTTATATATATATATATATATATATATATATATATATATATTTATATATATATATATATATATATATATATATATATATATATATATATATATATATATATATATATTTATATATATATTTATATATATATTTATATATATATATATATATATATATATATATATATATATATATATATATATATATATATATATAAAAACAGTAAATCTCAAGACTCAATTTTAGATTTAAGTAAATATTACACTTAAAAAAAAAAATTTCTGGCTTTTTGTGTTTTTTCAGACCTTTCAACTTTCAGAATAGTGATTTACCCCATAATTAAAAAGAAAAATGGATGTTAATAATGGCATGATTGTCCCTTTAAATACAGCACTTATAGATGCTCTGTCTGTCAGTAGGAAATGATTTTAAAATGTCAAACCTCTTATCGTGATTTACTATCGTAAACTATTAATCATCATTATCTACAAGTTCATTGAAAGCAAGTATTAAATGCTTTAAAGAGACAGTTCACAAGATGTTGAAAATTTCCTCATCCTTTATTCACACTCAATTGCATGTAGTCAAATTTCTTTTTTCTGCTGAGCACAAAACAAGATATGTTGGAAAAATAGACATCAGTAGTAATAAGAAAAATGCTATGGAGGTCAGTGGCAGTTTTTTCCCCCAACATTCTTAACGGTATCTTCTTTTGTGTTCAGCTATGGACATAAACTCAGATGTGTTTGGATGGATGATGAGTAAATGATGACAGAATTTTTCTTGTTTGGGATGATTTATTTTGTGTGTGTTTGTGTGCAGTGATTCTCTGAGCGTTCAGTGCCGGACGATGGTTTCTGCTGTGCTGTTCAGCACTCTGCTCTGGTTCTCGCTCATCTTCACCATGAGGCTCTGTCTGAAGCAGTTGCTGTCGTACCACGGCTGGATGTTTGAGCAGCACGGGAAAGTGTCCAACACCACCAAAATCTGGGCAGTGAGTATCAGAAACACCTGACACATAAAAGCACATCCCGTAACGGTAAATAAAGGCCGAGTCCTGTGACGCAAGTACAAACAGATGCAAAAAAAACTGCTGATATTGATCAGTAAACTGACTTTTTTCGCTGCTTTGTTGTTGCGTCAGTGCTGCCGTCACATCAATGCCAGTATATTTGTATAGCTTGTTTTGCAATGCCTGTTTTTTTAAAAGCAAGCTAAAAAAAAAATGTGGTAACTTTTTATTTTACTGTACAATTCACACTATTAACTAACTATTAACTAAGATTTTAGCTCAGTAAAGTACTAATTAGCTGCTAATTAGTATGAGTGCTTATAAACAGTTAATATCTTAATCATAGGCAGATAGTAAAACCTGGTTTATACTTTGGTGGCAAGTGATCGGCATGACCCACAGCGCATACAACGCGTGTAGCTGTGCATTTATACTTCTGCGCGCTGTTTCTCTTGCTTTGCAATAACACTTCCGAAACAATAGTTTGCTGTGAGGTGTTTGTTCCTCTGTGTTGAGTTTCTTCGCTGGTGTTTTGTTTTTTCCGAATGCTTCCTTAATGTACAAGTGGTTCAAACTCGCTCATTTTGAGGCAGGAACCGGCAGACGTGAAACAACTTTAACCATGAGGTAAACACAAAACAGCAGTCTCCATCCGGAGCTCCTTCACAGGACTCCACACTTGTAAACAATCGCTCCATCGAGCTCGCGCAGCTCTTGGTCCCGCCCACACTCGTCAGTGCTACCAAGCCAACCAATCACAGAGCTTGCACTACGCATCTTTACAACGTGTAGTTACATTTTTTAGAAAGGTGCACATCAGCAACGCCGACGGCCACGGTGAGGGCTATGCGTCCACGCGTAGGCCGCGCAGTAGCATACTCCTGCGCTTGACGCAGAAGTATAAATCAGCCTTAAGCAAGTAGTAAATGGTGCTACTTTTTTATACCCGAAGGTAGATTTGCTTTGCAGTAGGGCTGTGCAATTAATCGAAAATCCGATTTCGATTACGGCTTTTAACGATAATGAAAAACCATTAATCGAAACTTAACAGATTTAATAACTCATCTCTAATAACTGACAATTTTATCTTTGCCATGATGACAGCACATTATATTTTACTAGATATTTTTCAAGATACTAGTATTCAGCTTAAAGTGACATTCAAAGGCTTAATTAGAGTAAATAGGCAAGTCATTATGTAACAGTAGTTTCTTCTGCAGACAATCACAAATATATATTGCTTGAGGGGGCTAATAATATCGAGCTATTACAACAGGTTTCAAAATATTGAAACTTTTTTTATTTAACTTTAATTAAATATTTAATTTTTATTTGCTTTTATTCTAGCTGAAATAAAACAAATAAGACTTTTTCCAGAAGAAAAAAAAATATTATATGAAATACTATAAAAAAAATTCCTCTGTTAAACATAATTTGGGAAATATTTATATATAAAAATAAAATAAGGGTGAATAATTTTGACTTAAACTTATAATCGCTTTGAATAATCGTGATTACAATTATGACCAAAATAATCGTGATTATGGTTTTTCCCGTAATCGAGCAGCCCTACTTTGCAGTCAAGACTCCTCATTTAATCACACACAAAAAAAAACTCACATAGCGAAAACAACGAATAGACATAGACATGAAACAGACATACAAAACTCTACCTTTAAAAACAAACAGATAAATAATCTCTCCAAGTGTCCAGCTTGCAAGTGTCCAATTTGTAATTCTCTTTAGCTGCCTGATGTATACAGTCTCCAGATTGGCTAGTGACACCCCAGTTAGCTTACTGGACCACTTAACTATCTGATTTAGTGTGTTTTTATTCTTAACAGAAAGGTTCCCAAACCCAAACCCTAGATTTTAATTTATGAATCCAGAATATTCTCCTTTCTCCTAATAGATTTTTTTTATTCAAATTACCTCTTCTACATGACCAGTATACTTCCTTAATTCCTATACATTCTAGTTGGTTAATGTCATGTCTAAATGCATTAAAATGTGTTGCTACTGCTGAAGTTAGATTATATCTTGTCATTGCATGCTAGATTTATGTTTACTAATTTGCAACTTCAGCTGACGTGATGTCTTCCCGTATGTACTGTATATATCTTTTGCAAGGGCATTTTAACATATAGACGACACTACGGGTGGAACAGGTAATGCCGGTTTTTATTTTAATCTTTTTTTTTTTACCTGTTATTGGGTTCAGAAATCATTTGCACTTTACTAGATTCTGACATGCAGCACAATTTCCGCACGGAAATCACCTTGTACCTTACCATAGTAATTACAATTAATTATGCATAATCACATGCAATTAATCCTAAAGCTGATCTGCATTTTAACCCAGACCATCTAGTAAGTACATGCATTAATTAATTTAATTTTTTACTTAAATGTATAGTTACACCATAACAACGACACCTTAAAATAATGTGTAACACATTTTGAATTCTTCATGAGAGTTAATGGTTATAGTATCGTATATTAGTTTATAGTATTGTAGTTAATGTTATCTTAATGTCTTATAGCATTGGTTCTGAAAGTGGGGGTCGGGACCCCCTGAGGAGTTGCTGGACAATGAAGGGGAATCGCCTGGTGATTTCCAAAAATCTATTTATTTTTATTAAACCATAAAAATTACCATATTTTATCCATAATCTACTGAAGAGAAAAAATCGTAATTTATAGTTACTATATAGTTACTACGTTAGCTTATAGTTACTAGTTCTGTTAAATTGCGACCCCTGGGGTAATTACAATATATTAAAGACACTGCAACAGCGTCAGATGCAGCAGATTGATTTTATGACACCAGGTTAAACTTTCTGGCCCATTTACAGCACTCACATACATTAAAAAAAATTAAACGAAGAATAGAGTTGGGTCTATTGGTGTTTGTGTGCCATTGCATGCAAGGTTTCTGTATTTATAACAACTTCAGAGGATAATGGGGGTCGCGAGTCACTGGCATTGTCATTTTGGGGGTCGCGGGCTTTAAAGTTTGGGAACCCCTGTCTTATAGTTACAATTAACATACCAGAGTGATATTTTCAGTTCTGTTTCCTTTTAATTTGTCGTTCAAAACATCACAGTAGATTACAAAATTACGTTACATCTACACTCAGCTAGAAAATAAGAGGCATATTTATTAAAAGACCATATTTAGCAGTTATTCACAGATTTTTCTATGTCATATGTACCATCTGTATACTATTATTGCACTGGATGTACTGTATGTGAATTAAGTTGCACATACTTGAATGTCCATCCATCTCTATGCATGTAAAGGAAGATTTTTCCATTATTGGCTGAACTGTGTCTATAACTTTTAAACGGTCTTGTTTTTCAGGCTATGGTGCGGATCTTCTCTGGCAGGCAGCCTCTGTTGTACAGCTATCAGGGCTCTTTGCCAAACCTGCCAGTTCCTGCGGTAAAGGACACAGTGAAGAGGGTGAGGCCGCCATTAAGATGATCTATGTGCACAACTCCATATAGTAAAAATGTGCTTTAAAGTTAGAGCTGCACAACACAGGGAAAAATAAGCGATGTTGTTGATGAGTACTGCGATTGTGATTGATCATGATTGGATTGATAAGTGATTACTTATGATATAACATTTCCCTTGAAAATGCAATTTGTTTATTATTTCTGTTTTTAAATCGTTCATTAATTTAATGTTGTTAAAATGAACAGGTCAAATATCATTTTCAGATCCAAATAATTCTAATTCAGGCTAAAAAAAACGCCAATGTCAAGCTGCAAATATATAGTCTTTAAAACATTGTTAATAAGTGAAAACTTCATTCAGGATTCTCACTTAAGATCGTCTGACTCTGATTGGCTGTCTGCCCTCTTCTCCACAACTCCCACTAGTGTATATTCAGCTCTGGGTTCAGCAGAGCAGAAACTACTGGGGAGGAGGGCCCAAGGATAGCAAGGCCCCATGTGATTAATCAATTTTAGTTAAACAACAAATACTTAAAGTTAATGCAATAGTTTATCACACATGTCTGTGATTCGTGCATGGCATTGTTGTCCAAACTCGGTCCTGGAGGGCCGGTGTCCTGCATATTTTAGTTCCAACTCTAAATAAACACACCTGAACCAGCTAATCAAGCTCTTTCTAGGTATACTAGACTTCCAGGCAGGTGTGTTGGAGAAAGCTGGAGCTAAACTATGCAGGACACCGGCCCTGGACCGAGTTTGGACACCCCTGATGTATGACATATACCAATATGATAACTCTAAACTATAACTTAAAGACCAGGGCAGGACATATAGTAGCTCCTCCCCTTTAAAAAAAGCAGCCAATAGCATTTGTTTTATCACAACTCTGCCAGTTAGAGTGATTGATTTCAAGTTGAGTAAATGGGGTGGGGTGTATCTACAGAGCATTTGATTGGTCAGAAGATTTGATGAGAAACTGTAGTATGAGGTGATGTCACAACATTCATTTATTTAAACGGAAGTGACAAACTGCAAGCTTTAGATGTTTATATCTTCTAAATGGGAATTTTGTCACTGTTTTGGAGCACACTAGCTTATATACAGTATATCCTTAAGACTAACATACTGATACTAATATCTAAAATACTGTATTCTAATTTTATGAGACCTTTAACACTCCAAGCTGTGTTGTTTGTCTCTGTCTAGTACCTGGAGTCTGTGCGTCCACTGATGAATGACTCTGAGTACGAGCGGATGACGGAGCTGGCCAGAGAGTTTGAGAGCAGTCTGGGAAACCGCCTGCAGTGGTACCTCAAGCTCAAAGCACTGTGGGCCTCCAACTATGTAAGAGCAACCCACTAGATATTCAACTGCACAACCTAAAAAGTATGGTGCACCTCTCATCATTTACTCTCTCTCTCTCTCTCTCTCTCTCTCTGAGTTTCTTTCTTCTGAAGAACACAAAAGAAGATATTTTGAAGAATGCTGTTTTTTCTGGGACCCATTGGCTTCCATATTAGGAAAATAATACTGTTACAGCAACCAGTATTCTTCACTATATTTTCTCTTGTGATCATCTGAAGAAAGAAAGAGTCGAGAGAGAGTAAATGATAGCTGAAGTTAAATTTTTGGGTGAGCCGTCTTTGTAAAGTTGGGACATTTTGTGAAATGCTTTAAAATATTTGAGTCATTTTACTTTTTTTAAAAAAAATTATTATTATTATTATTATTATAATTTATGGTGCACAAACTAGTTTTTGCTCTTTCCTGACACATCTATGGTTATTACGTTGTTGAATAAAAAGTGTATATATTAACTATTGTTACAAACTATCCAGCTCTAGACAGTCTGCAACATAAACAAGAGTCCACACCATCAATTAAATAAAAAAATAATAATAATTTAAGAGAATTTAATAAATCAATTTAAACGAGCATCAAATTCCAAATGAATAATCTTTCAAACAAACAAAAATTCTTGATGCTGGAGGAGACCGATCAGGCAGTACAAGTCAAGCCAAAAAACGTGAGATGGAATCAAAAGAGGAATCCTTTTATCATGCACTCATCACCGGCATTGCAACACTCCTGTGAAGCTGGATTTATACTTTCGCCTGGCGTCGCATTGCTCACCTCCGCTGACTGCGCGCGCACCTCACGAAATGGACAGGACTTTTATACCTGCCACGTTCGGCATTGTGATATTCTTCAAAACAACAGGGGGCGATCAGAAGAAACTGACTGTAAACTCAGACAGATTATTAAAATATTACTGACAACAGAACATGAGTTGCTCTACAAATATTTTTTAATTTAGCAAGATTAAAAGCAAAAAAAAAGTACACTAACTAAAAGGTACAGATTGTTTTTTTTTAGATTTAGCCCAATTCACACATTTCTGGCTGCTAGTCCAACATTCCTGACCATTATCACCAATAAAGCCTAGAGAAACAGGCCATCAGTATATTGTAAACCAGTAAGTTCAAATA
The DNA here is from genome assembly GCF_052040795.2 of Danio rerio. Classification (NCBI taxonomy): domain Eukaryota; kingdom Metazoa; phylum Chordata; class Actinopteri; order Cypriniformes; family Danionidae; genus Danio; species Danio rerio. Next base: position 39,788,211 of record NC_141044.1, read on the forward strand.
TTCCTTACCAGTCATCAAAGAAATAATTTGTTCCTAAATTTTGGTTTCGTAACTATTAAATTGTTTTAAATTCTAAATTGTAACCTGTACATCAGTGTAAAACCCATGAATGGTGGATAAACATATTACTGTAATTGTGTACCTGGGTCTCCACTTTTGCCATGGCCTCTTTTGGCTAACAAACTTATCCCTCAGGTTTTTCCAAAGCTTTTAACAAAAAATGTCCTCCTTACCCACGGCTGTTGCAATTTCTAGCCAAGAACTACTGCTCATCAGGTTTTCTCTATGATCACAAATCATAAAGATGTTTTACAGTCGTGCCTGTTTCAGACAAAATCTCTTCAAAGTGTTTCATATTCAACTCAAATCAGTTTCGGCGCCGCACGAACTGTTTGCTCGAGTCTCAAAAAAAATCATGCGCTCCGCCAGCCGAAATCAAGTCGCGCGCACCCAAAGCGAACCTCCGCAAACTCCGCGATGACGTCATATTCGGCGCATGCACTCAAGTAAACTAGCGGATGCGTCGATGTGGCACTCCAACCTGCGCACATAAGGAAAGAAGTGACCTTAAGACAAGAGCGCCATGTAGTGGGCTACCTAGCACCAGCAAAGAAAAGCTGGAAAAGAAAAGTTAACTATGAACCCTTTTCACAACACGGTTATTACGTATTTGACAGTCAACAGCATCTTAAATCCTTGAACATTTTCAATATTCAGATTAGAATGTTTCTTTTTCTATATACGTTTACAAAGCTAAACATTTTTGAAAGGGTCCCCTGTAACTATTTTTGGATTGTTTTGACACATTATTTAAAATATGTGGCTAAGAAATAACTATTTTGAATTTTTTTTTTTTTTTTTTTTGTTTAGACTAGAGAAAATGTTGGCAGGTCAAGTAAAAATTGGTACCATGTAGTATGTCTATACCATTTAGAAGAAAAATCCTTGTTTGTGTGTGTGTACAGCATGTACAGTGTGCATGATTTCCAGGTTTGATGGTCTTATATTTATAAAAAACTGGTATTAAATATTCTTAAATTAAACTTTTAAAACTATGTAGACACCTTGGAGACACCACATATAACTTTTTTGCATCTATAAAAATGTATTTTTACTTATAAGGTTGGTGAGAGCATTGAAAATCTTTACTTTGTTGACTTAAAGGGATAGTTTACCCAAAACTGAAAAATCCGTCATACTTTACTTATCCTTGTTTTAAACCAGTTTGTCTTTCTTCTGTTAAACACAAAAGAAGATACTTTGAAAAATGTAACCCCAATTCTACCCCTTAGCTCTTACCATTAAGTAGGGGTGTCCCAATTCTCTTTAGCTTGAAGGCGTAGGGCTTAGGGGAAGGGGTGAATAGATTTTTCAGGACCACACTCGAAACCAAGGGCTAAGAACATTTCTCACAATAAACCAGCCACAATGGCAGGATAGTTACACCCGGAGGTCAGGAGATACACAAATTATTATTTTTTTTTGTCTTTATTAAGAATTTTCACAACAAACAAGCGTATATACATTTATAACTGCGCTCGTGTTTTACTGTCATGCTTAAAAAAAAAACGCTAAAATAAAAAAACGCTTAATTTGGCTATCTATAATCCATAATAATACCTTCTATACTGCAGTCTCACAACATTCTGACACTCGATGACACTCAATACACTGTCGGAAAAGTCTAGTGGCTGACAATGAGCTTTTTACAGCATCTGCTACAATGCTCATGTTGTTTTCTTGTGTTTGCATAGATGAATATGGCCACTGTATAAATGCACACAGTACAGTTACGATCTTATTGCCACATTAGATCATAATAATAACATAATATATGCCTTCAGCGATTTCCTGAAGATAAATGCCAAAAACAACGCAACTGGAATAACTACAGCAGTCACCATCGTCAATCTTATATGAAGCAAGACATCACAATGACATGTGATGATGTGTGCAGGTGCTGTAGTGCTATCTCATTTCTTAGAGGTAAATTTTGAAGCCCTTTCCCTTAACACTCTGTTTTAAGGGCCAAGGGAGTGGGTAGGGGTACAAAAATAGAATTGGGATTGGGCCTTACTGATTTCCATAGGTTTAATAGCTTATAACAAACTTTCAAACACTCCAGAACTGCAGTTTCACTCTGTATCAGCATTATTCTGAATTAATTCCTGTTTCTGCGTCTTTAAGGTCAGTGATTGGTGGGAGGAGTATGTCTACCTGAGGGGGCGTGGCCCAATCATGATCAACAGCAACTACTATGGAATGGTATGTGCAAACAAAGTTTGCAGTAAGTTTTAACGATGATGTCATTTCAGCTTAAAGCCCTTCTTTTTCATCCCCAGGACTTTCTGTACGTGACGCCTACCCCGATTCAAGCGGCGCGAGCAGGAAATACTCTGCACGCGTGTCTCTTGTACCGCAGGAAACTCAACCGAGAGGAAATCAAACCTGTGAGTCCGCATTGCATTGTGGCAGATGGTGTTGGGTGGGGGGTGAAACCTCTTGTCGCCCCGAGCTATGACAGAGATTGATCACAGAGCTGTTTTTAGCTCCGCATTGAACTTTGCTAGGATATGGATGGCTAATGAAGACTGTGTGTGTCAGTAATGGACTCTGTACTGAGTTTATATACTTTTAAAAAAAGGGGACTAGGGCTTCACGATGCTGGATGCGATGAGTCTTTCTATAACAATATTTCTTACGATATAACAGTATTTATATACAGTATTTAAAAATATGCATTTTTTTTAATAGCTATGTTTTTAAATCAATTATTTATTTAATGATGTTAAAATAAATAGGTAAAAATGTTTTACATAAATAATTAGTTGTAATTCAAACAAAAAAACTAGTAAAATATTACTTGCAGTATATATTTCCCTAGTGTTTTTTTAGTAGTTATGTTTTTAAATTATTTATCCATTTAATGATATTAAAATAAATAGGTATATATATATATATATATATATATATATATATTCATTCATTCATTTTCCTCTTAGCTTAATTTCTTTATTAATCTGGGGTTGAACCTCCAACTTATCCAGCATATGTTTTATGCAGCGAATGACAGCTGCAACCCATTTCAGGGGAACATCCACACACATTCATTCACACTCATACACTACGGACAATTTAGCCTACCCAATTCACCTGTACTGCATGTCTTTGTACTGTGGGGGAAACCGAAGCACATGGAGGAAACCCACGGCAACACGGGGAAAACATGCAAACTTCACACAGAAACACCTACTGACCCAGCCGAGGCTCAAACTGTGCTTGCTGTGAGGTGACAGTGCTACCTAATGTGCCACTATGTCGCCAATATATATATATATATATATATATATATATATATATATATATATATATATATACTACTGCACTCTCAAAATCATTCTGCATAAATCAAAAATATACAAAAATCTGTGCAGAAATAGCAAAAATAAAGTCTGCAGATTCTGTCTGGGACTGCTTTTAACAATAGAGCTCTGTAAAAGTGTTAGTACCTGAACCTTAGCAAAGTCTTTAGCATGTAGCTATAGCTAAATAAAAGATTATCATCTGCCACTTATAATCTAATATTTTAAAAGTGACCCTTCTTAATTGTAACACTTAGTGAAAATGGTTATAAAATCACATTTATGACTAATATATCCACTTTTTTGTTTTTCCTAGAGTCGTGTTCCCGGTTTAAATATTCCTTTGTGTGCTGCTCAGTGTGAGAGGATTTTCAACACCACACGCATTCCAGGAGAAGAAACCGGTAATGCAAGATTTTTTTAACTTCGCCACAGCTGTATGTGCAGTATTTGATTTAAAATGCTGTGATGTTTTGAAATAATATTACAAGAAATAGCTATTTTCTCTTTTATTGTAAGGTAAAATGTAGTTTATTTATTCTTGGTATGCAGAAGGTAATTCTCAGCACCATTACTTTAGTCTCCAGTGTCACATGATCCTTTGTAAATCATTTCAGTTTAGTGACTTGCTGCTTCAGGAGTACTTGATATTACTTATTATTGAGCTTATTCTTCAGGTAAGAGCAGGTGCAGCTCAAGACTTCCATTGCTCTCATTCACTTCCATTCATTTTTAGCCATTGAAAAGTGTTTGTTATGCTGCTTGAAATGTTGAAAACTGATATTTTGTTACCGTATTAATTTCTTCTTATATGTGTTATGTGTTTGTGATGTATAGTCATTAACAGGTTTGTTTGTAGAGCAAGCAGATTGACCGTCATTACAAGTAATTTCTCCCATAGAAAACTGAATCGTAGGTTGTAAAACAGTTACAGAAATGAGCGCACTTATGCATTGCAGAATAAGCTCAATAATTAATTAATAAAATTATTCTTCTACTTTAAAATTTCTTTGAATAAATAAAATGAGTTGAAACTATTTTTTTTTTATATTTTAGATACATTTTGCTGTCACTTTTATAACGTAAAATATATTTTTTATTTTAAATACATTTTATTAATTATATTTATTATTATGTCATTTTGGACAGATCCAATATGTGGCAAGTAGACTTGAAAATGAATTGGTGAAATATTACATTGTTACTGTAAAATAATCTCTTTACTGTAATAGTCTCCTCCAAATATGTAACCAAATATGGTTTTTCTATCCCTTTTTCCTCATACTTTCCAAGATAAAAAGATCTTTTACAATAGTTTGTTTCCTGTTTCACACAAGTGCAAACACATCTGACTGTATAAAGCTACACACACACACACACACACACACACACACACACAGGACCGACCTAGTTTGTATGGTATACACTGACTGACCCAGATACACACACACCCTCGGATGTCATCCACCCAAACCTTTGGGCAGTTTTAAGGGTAACCCTGGGTATCAAGACATGTATGCATTATAAATATAAATATAATGTAAATGATGCCTCTGAGAAATATATAGGAAAAAGAAAAACATGTATACGTTACACAAAAAAAGTCCACATTTATTCTAGTTTATTTTGGACCATGGGCGTCACTGTTGTTGTTGTTGTTTTTTTTTTTTGATGATGTCATTTGTGTCACATAATCAATTCCCATTATAAACGCACCAAATCTAGTGATTCAACATGCTCCTATTATGCCAAACAGGCCACTTTTGGTTGTAATGTTCAGTCGAAGGCATCTTGATCTTCACTGCCATTCATTTGTTTTCCTCTCCCACAAGAAGAAAATATATAACATTAAATCCCTCCAAACAATTTACGGGCTGAGAAAAGAAAGTAGCCAAAAAATGTGAAAACCCTTGTCTACACTCATCTTTACTGCTGCAATAAATATAACTGGAGACAACTGGACACTTTATACCTTTTATTCATGTCCGAATTTACCAACCACAATCTTCCGATGAGGGGAAAAAATAATCAACCAACCACAATCATCCTATACAAAATCAACCAACCACAATCATCCAATACATAATCAACCAACCACAATCATCCAATAAAAAAAGCAACCAACCACAATCATCCAATAAAAAAATCAACCACCCACAATCATCCAATAAAAATCAACCACCCACAATCATCCAATAAAAAAATCAACCAACCACAATGAGGAAGATGTTGACCTTCATAACCATAAATTTTTTTCTCCCATAAGGAGAAACATTATAATAATAATAAATCCCTCTCGACATTGAGTGAAATTTACATTGAGAAAAGGCTGAGTAAAGAAAGTAGCCTATAAACATGCCAACGCTTATTAAGATTCATCATCACTGCTGCATCGATCATAACTGAAGAAAAGTGGACACTTTATAACACTTTAGAACTTTATTCATGTCCAAATTCACCAATAGACCCAATGGACTTCATTTGCAGTATATTGTTGCAGTGGAAGTGTCCTCAACCCTTCTCCCGGACTCAATGGATTAAAGATGCCTTATTTTAAACTTGAAAAAATTAAATATAACCTTTAAGATTCAGTGATCAAGTTTCCCAATATTATTTGCTATTCTTTGGAGCATGGTAAAATAGCATTTACTGCAGACTGAATGGTTGTCCATGGTTGTCCATAATTCCACCTGAGCACTAGTGGTAAAATGGCACAACCATACAACCCTTTCTTGAAGTAAAGCCACAAGTTTGAAGAACATGCCACCCCTCCAGCCTATTCACTTTAATATATTTTGCCTTTTCTCTTTCTTTTAAATCTTCTTTTCTTTTTTTATTATCATTATTTATTTTAGTTAAAACTCCATGCTGTCAATCTCAACTTTCAGTGCTGACCTGTTTGTATGCTTAATTTGTCACAGTTATTATGCACATCGTAAATTTTGTTGTACAAAATGTGGGTTATAGTGTGATCTATTTAATATGTTTAAATACTGTATATACAGTTGAAGTCAGAATTATTAGCCCCCCTGAATTATCAGCCCCCTGTTTATTTTCCCCCCAAATTTCTGTTTAACGGAGAGCAGATTTTTTCAACACATTTTCAAGCATAATAGTTTTAATAACTCATTTCTAATTACTGATTTATTTTATCTTAGCTATGATGCTAGAAAAATAATATTTGACCAGATATTTTTCATGACACTTCTATACAGCTTAAAGTCACATTTAAAGGCTTAACTGGGTTAGGTTAACTAGGCAGGTTAGGGGAATTAGGCGAGTTATTGTATAATGATGGTTTGTTCTGTAAACTATAGAAAAAATATATATAGCTTAAAGGGGCTAATAATTTTAACCTTGAAATAATAATAATAATAATAAAAAACTGCTTTAATCTAGCCGACATATAACAAATTAGACTTTCTCCGGAAGAAAAAAATATTATCAGACATACTGAAAATTTCTTTAATCTGTTAAACAATATTTTAAAAGAAATAAAAAAGGGGCTAATAATTCTGGTATATATATATATATATATATATATATATATATATATATATATATATATATATATATATATATATATATATATATATATATATATATATATATATATATATATATATATATATATATACACATACTCTTTTTCTATTTGTACTGTTATTTCTCTTTTACTTTTTATTGTTTAACTCATAAAAATCTGATATTTGTTTCCAACATTTGTTTTCATTCACGAATCCATTTAATTTGTATATTCTTTACAGTAAGAATGAAAAAGCTAATGTTTTGTGTGTGTGTGTGTGTGTGTTTTCTTGTATTTGTGTGTGTGTGCAGATTCACTGATGCACTGGCAGGACAGTGAGTATGTGGTTGTCTTCCACCGGGGCCGGTATTTCCGCCTGTGGTTGTATAACGCGGGTCGCCTGCTTTCCCCCAGGGAGATCGAGCAGCAGATCCAGCGTATCCTCGATGACCCATCACCGCCTGCGTCAGGAGAGGCTAAACTTGCAGCTCTGACTGCTGGAGAAAGGTGCTGCTGACCAGATGCAGCAAACACACACATACACAACAAACACACAACAAACATGCATGTATAGGTATTTACTGGGTATCCGCAGGGTCTTAAAAAGTCTTAATTCTCAGAAGCTAAATTTTAGGCCTTAAAAGTCCCAAATCTACTGAAATGTTGTGTTTTAGGTTTACTTAATTCTTTTCTTAAATCTTTCTTAAATCTTTCTTAAATCTTTTCTTAAATCTTTTTTTACAGGTTTTAATTTTATTTTGTTCATGTATAGCTACACAGTCTGGCCATAAACACCCATCCAATCACCAACAATTCATCTCAATTAAACTTTTTTTTTTTTTAGTACCATTTAATTATTTTCATTACAGTAACATTTGCTTAAGTTCTCAATTTATGTACTGCTGAGGACACTGACCTGACCTATATTTTATTTTTAATTATATTATTATTATTGTCGACTGAAGCAATTGACAGCTCTGTTTTATTCTATTCTAAGGGTTATAGGGTTTGTAAAATGGATATATTGGAAAATTAATTTAAAAATATTCAAACAAAGTTATTGTATTGTTAAATGTATTCAATTTTAATCGTATTTTGATAGGACATATGAAAATCTTTTCTAATATTCAAAAAAATCCTGCCCTGTAAAAGTCTAAAATTTCATTCATGATGGTCTTAAAAATGTCTTAAATGTAACTTTGTGAAACCTGCAGAAATCCTGTATATAATGCTATATGCATAAAATTAGGAGAGGTAAATTACATTGATGAATTTGGGTGAGGGACTGTGAAAGGATTGTAAGACTTTGATTAAAATTGTAATTTTTCTATATTTTTATTATTATTGCACAGCATTTGTGTTAGTTTAAAAAAAAAAACACCTTAACAGTCATAATATAATATGACATTTATCTGAAGCACTGAAATGATTACTGTTTTATTTATCAATGCATGCCATGCCACTTTATTAATTTTATATTTTGAAATATTTTTTCTTAGATTTAAATTTAATTGCTTGTTTTATGCTGACAGGTTATATTAAAATAAATGATAAAATAATAATGATAAAAATTAATTATTTACTTTTTAGGTTTCAATTCATAAAAATTAATGTTGATTTATTGTAAGTGATAAAATGTTATTTGTAATAAATTTTAATAAAAAATTTTTTTTAATGATTTGTCAATTTTTTTTTTTATGATCTTATAACCCTGATTTCATTTCCCAGTACTGGGTTGCAGCTGGATGGGCGTCTGCTGCATAAAACATGTGCTGGATAAGTTGGCGGTTCATTCCGCTGTGGCAACCCCTGATAAATAAAAAAGACTAAACCAAAGGAAAATGAATGAATGAACCCTGATTTTGGTATTTCACATGCAGTTATATTACCCAAATCCTTTCATGGTTTAAAATAAAAAAATGATGCACTTTAAGTTCATTTAAATGTGAATTATTTCTACATTTTCGATTTTTGGTCATTAGAGTCACACTCAGGTGTTTTGTACCGTGTTTTCCAGAATCCCCTGGGCTCAGACTAGGAAGGAGTTCTTTGGCTCAGGTGTGAATAAGAGATCTCTGGACTGCATTGAGAAAGCTGCCTTCTTTGTGACTCTGGATGATGATGAGCAAGGCATGATGGGAGACGATCCTGCCGGAAATCTGGACCGCTATGCCAAATCCCTGCTGCACGGCAAGTGCTACGACAGGTGAGAACCGTTCATCCATCCAAAAACTGTCAATCATTTAATATACAAACAAATGAATACACAATACATATAGAGCTGAAGTCAAAATGCTTAGCCCTCCTGGGAATAATTTATTTTATTTAATATTTCCCAAATTATGCTTAACAGAGCAAGGCATTTTTCACAGTATTTCCTATAATATTTTTTCCTTTTGAGAAAGTCCTATTTATTTTATTTCGGCTAGAATAAAAGCAGTTTTTAATTTTTAAAACCCATTTTCAATATTATTAACCTCCTTAAGCAATATTTTTTCGATTGTCTACAGAACAAACAGAATTAGCCATGCCTTGTCTAATTAACCCAATTAGCCTAGTTAAGCCTTTAGATGTCACTTTAAGCTGAATACTAGTGTCTTGAAAAACATCTAGTCAAATATTATTTACTGTCATCATGGCAATGATAAAATAAATCAGTTATTAGAAACGAGTTATTAAAACTATTATGCTTAGAAATGTGTTAATAAAATCTCTCAGTTAAACAGAAACTGGGGGGAAAATAAATATACAGGGCAGCTAATAATTCAGGAGAGCTAATAATTCCAACTTCAACTCTCTATTCAGCTCCTCCATGACTTTGCCGGAGATTTTGTTAGATTTGTGGCCTAAAAAGACTGATTTTGTGAATCTTTTCTCAAAACCTATGCATTTATTTTCTTCACATATCATGTTTTGCTTTGGAAATACACAAAAATCGTGTATAATTAGTATGTTTTTATTTCAAGAAACGTTAAAGACCACACTATTCTAGTGGGACTGAATATTACATCATCTACACTGTTTTAATTTCTAGTGACATTCAGGCATGGTATTCTCTGTATTCATACTCGATGTGTGTTTGTGTTTGAGGTGGTTTGATAAGTCCTTCACTGTGGTGTTGTATAAAAACGGGAAGAACGGCCTGAACGCGGAACACTCCTGGGCGGACGCTCCTATAATGGCTCATCTGTGGGAGGTGAGAAACTGTTTAGGCAATGAAGTAATTAATAAATGAAAAATGAGCTAAAGTAAATCCAGGATAGGGGCAGCATGTTGGCTCAGTGGTAAGCACTGTCAGCTCACAGCAAGAAGGTCGCTGGTTCGAGTCCTGACTGGGCCAGTTGGCCTTTCTGTATGGAGTTTGCATGTTCTCCCCGTGTCGGCATTGGTTTCTTCCGGGTGCCTCGGTTTCCCACACAGTTCAAACACATGGGCTATAGGTGAATTGAATAAACTAAATTGACCGTAGTGTATGAGTGTGTGTAAATGTGAGAGTGTATGGGTGTTTCCCAGCGCTGGGTTGCAGCTGGAAGGACATCCATTGTGTAAAACATATGTTGGAATAAATGGTGGTTCATTCCGCTGTGGTGACCCCTGATAAATAAATGGACTAAGCTAAAGGAAAATTAATGAATAAATCCAGGACACTTGAAAAAGAGATTACAAACCTTGGGAGGCTTTTTTTTGTTGGTAAAATCAAGGTAAAAAAGAAAAACCAAACAGTGTTTTGTTTAGTTTTTTTTTCAGTCTTTTAATAGTTGATGTAAGCTAAAATATTTTGTTTATATATATGTTACCAGGATGAAAGTATTTTCTCATATATGCATGCACAAGTGTATATTTATATATACATGTAAACACACACGCACACATAAAACTGAGATTTTTTTTTTCTCAGTAAATAACCATAGTTTAAATCTAGCTCGATTTAATTAATTTCACATAATAAGGAATCAATGTCAATGCTTAGCAAGTATATAATTTTTATAATTAAAATATTAATTAAAATTATAAAATCATAATTAAAATATTTGTTTCCTCCGGGTGCTCCGTTTTTCCCCGACAGTCCAAAGACATGCGGTTTAGGTGAATTGGGTAGGCTAAATTGTCCGTAGTCTATGTGTGTAAATAAGTGTGTATGGATGTTTCCTATTGATGGGTTGCAGCTGGAAGGGCATCTGTTGCGTAAACATATGCTGTATAAGTTGGCAGTTCATTTCGTTGTGGCGACCCGATTAATAAAGGGACTAAGCCGAAATTAAAATGAATGAATGAATGATTGTTAAATATTTACATTTTGGCTTTTACTTGCATCTGTCAGTGTAAATAATTGTTTACATGCAAATCTAGTATGTATTATTAATACCTTTTTATTTGAATAAATTGCATTTATTTTAGTAATATTGTTGTACTTTTTGTCATTCTATTTCTATTTAGATCTGTTTCATTTTAGTAAGTATAGAGTGCTTTCTCATGTTTACTTTCTTATGTGTCCTTTTTTTTTTTTAAATATATATATTTACATCTCATTTTTTTTCAGTATTTCACCATTTTTATGAGCAATAACAACACTGGCAGCTCTATTTAAAGTAATAATGTATATTTTTTTGGTTAATAAAGTGGCACATCTTTGGCTGAACTGTATAACCTTCATAATGTGTTGTAATCCAGCTGTCCATCTGTTTCTCTGTCAGTATGTGATGACCACCGACTGTTTCCAGCTGGGTTATAATGAAGAGGGTCACTGTAAAGGAGACGTGGCCCCGACTCTGCCTCCTCCATCCAGACTGACCTGGGACATCCCTGCACAGGCAAGCATGCACACACACATACTTGTATACATGCATGCATGCATGCACATACCCTCATACACATACACAGGCTCACATACACCCACTCACATGTACACTGACACACACATTATCAGCTTGAACAATTGCACATAAAGAGGATGCAATATTAATGATTTTTTTTATGTATTGTATTTTTATTGTGCAATTATGGCTGATATTTAAAAATATTTACAAAACAGTTTGCATAAAATATTATTGCGATATTACATATTTACAATTCTGCTTTTGCTGGCAAATGAAGTATGTATTAAAACAGTACCTTTTTCATTTATATTAAACAAATTGTTCATATATCTATATTAGTAATGCTGTTATACATCTTTACAAAATTTACAGTATGTCTTTGTAAACAAACCAAACCAGTACACACACACACACACATGCGCACACACACGCACACACATCTCCTCTTCTTTTGTTTACAGTCACTCTGAATAATTTATATGTGTGTGTGTGTTTAGTGTCAGGAGCGTGTGCAGCGCTCTCTCGCTGTGGCTCAGGCTCTGGCCGACGATCTCGACTTTCACGTGTTTCCCATTCAAGAGTTTGGCAAAGGCGCCATCAAGAAGTGTAAGATCAGCCCAGACGCCTTCATTCAGATCGCTCTCCAGCTGGCATATTACAGGGTGAGCCGGGTCTGCTTGATCTGTGTGTAGTGAAGATCTGTTCATGTTTGCAGCACAGAGCATCTCGAGTGTGAATACAGGGTGTCTTAAGAGTATTTAAAGTTGATAAATCTATTTAGAGAGATTTAAGGCCCTTAAAAAGTATTAAAAACTCTAAAATGCTGTTTAACATGGTATTAAATTTTGTATAATTGTCTAGTTGTATGCTAAAGCTTGCTATAGCAGTATTCATGCTATTTTATTTATTATTTGAATAATGTTTTAGTTTAGGATTAGTTTTTTTGCAATCAGAATTGAATAAATATAAAAGTCAAAAAGCTGTGAGTCAAAAAGTTGCCAATGTTTCCTGTTGAACCTAAAGTGGCGATGATGTCTTAATATATGGAAAGAGTTTTAAAAAGGTGTTAAAAGGTGTTGAATTTCACTCTGATTCTTGTGTATACTCTGGGAGAGTCGGGTTTCTTTGAGAGAAGATGATCCTCTGAGGCTTTACAGACAACGTGACTTGATAGCTTGCTTTTATTTTGGCAATATTATATGTTGTGAAGCTAAAGGTTAACACAGAGACAGGTAATTGAATTGACTGGATGTCTTGATGACATTGGTTAGAAGCGGGATTATTATTGTGGAGGAAAACTGAGGGTATTGAAATATCAATAATGGATAGTAAAACTTTTTTAAAAATCTAAGATTTTAGAGTTATTTGAAATTATGCGAATGAAAACTGTATGTATAAAGCTTCTGTAAAAATGTTGATAAATAATAAAAACAATAATATCTTGAAAAAGTACGAAAATGAGTGAAAAGTGAAATTCACATAACAAATAATGCATAAATTGTTCGATCTTTTTTTATTATATATATTTTATTTATAGATTTTTTCAAAAGTTAACAATACAGAACATTAAAACGAACTAATTAAAGTAAAACACATACACCAGTATATAAAAATCAATAAAGAGAATAAAAAAAAAAAATGGAGCAGGATACAGTATAAAGCAAAGGGGGAAATGCATTTCGTCAAATCAAATCATGTAGTACAATTTTTGTATAATTAAAAAAAAAAAAATCTATATATGTTTGTGTTTGTAAGCAATATCACAGGAGTAGCAGTGTGATATGGTTGTATATCTACCAGTGACCATATACTAGAAAAATCAAACACAGAGTCTCAAAAACCCATTTGTAAGAGGAGTTACTTTTCTTCCGTCATTCATTCACATCTGCAGCTGACATGAGGACAGCAGAGACCGTTGCTTATTTACCAACGTCACTTTAGAGCTAGTATTTGAATGATTCTTTAGCGTAATGTCTTAAGTGATGACAAAAGAGGTGATTTTGCTCACATTTTAATATAAATACACTAATCAGCATGAAATGCCATCAGTCTACAGAGATTTCTGATTGTTTCTGTTGCAGTTGGGATTTCACAATAATTAAGCCTGAAAAAGCCAAAGCAAACACTACCAGATTACTATGGGATAAATGCAGTACTACAACATAAAAAAGAGAGAGATCAGCTTAAAATGTCACTTACCTGTTCTGTAATGATTTGTTCAACTGTAGTTTGAAACTTGTGCTGAGAAATTGCTGTTTTTCTCTGCTAAAGCACTTATAATGCGGTCTCTGTCGCCATCTTGTGGCAGAACGTCAACCGTCTTTGCTCTGCTCAGTATGACAGGCTGATGGCCACTGAAGCGCTTAATCTCTGAAATTATAAATATTAAAAATAGGCACTATCCTTATAAATAAACTGCGTAGTTGCAATTTAAACAACTACATACTCACCTAAAAAGCCTCAAAAGTACATTGTTGTCCAACAGCTGCAATATTTGTCAAACTGCATCTGCTGTCGCTCTATGTGGGCGGAGTAATACACAAGGGTGAAGAGGCTGTACGAGTTCTGATATTGCAGAATATCACACAGCTTTCAGCTAATCAGATTCAAGAACCAGACAGAACTGTTGTATAAATATGTATGCGTGTATGTGTGTGTGTGTGTGTGTGTGTGTGTGTATATATATATATATATATATATATATATATATATATATATATATATATATATATATATATATATATATATATATATATATATATATATATATATATATATATATATATATATATACACACACACACACACACACACACACATATATACATACACACATGTATGTATGTATATGTGTGTGTGTGTGTGTGTGTGTATATATATATATATATATATATATATATATATATATATATATATATATATATATATATATATATATATATATATTTATATATAAAATAGCCATCATATTTTTTACTTTTTGCTTCAATGCTCCATTCAGCTGTTTTTGTTTTTGTTGTTCAATTAATTACAGAATTAAAAGTTTTCCAATTCTGCGATAACCTCCTGGATGTACTTTATCCTTTATATTATGTTGTGTAATTATTCTTCTGCTGTGATTTCCTCCTTGTTTCCAGAATCGAGGCACTTTTAGTCTGACGTATGAGGCGTCGATGACCCGTTTGTTCCGCGAGGGCCGCACGGAGACCGTTCGCTCCTGCACCAGCGAGAGCTGTGCTTTCGTCAGAGCGCTGGAGGGTGGAGAGGTAAAAACATAAACCCAGAGGAGTCCAGACGGGTTCCTGGAGGCGCAGCGTCCTGACAAAGCACACCTCAACCAGCCGATCAGGCTCTGCAGGCAGCAATTACACTAGAAAACTTTCATTCATGCTGGCGTTTCCACTACACTTCAGAAAAGATCTTTATCCACACTACACTACTCAATATGCACGTCATACAGTTAAAACTGTAAATGTAAAGTAATATACAAAATTGTAGACCATATTTAAAAGAAAACAAATTACTATGAGCTGCTGGTGTTAAATTTTAATAAGATTCAAGTTTGCAGCTATGCTTGTCAAACTTAATGTTAAATAGTTAAAATTTAGTGCTCCAATGATTAATAATAATAATAATGATGGTAATAAAAGCAATAATGTCTAGAAATGATAAAAAAATAAGAGAAAAGGGGAAAATGGCATAAGAATTAATAAAGTATTTAAAGGCCAAACATAGTCAATGTGGGCTTTTGCCTATGTTAGTTCACAGTCTCCACGCCAGATAAATAAGATTCAGCTCCTGGATGTTTTTCCAGGTATTTGGACAACAAGTCAGCAGAGTTTCCAATACCCAAACCTGTTAACCAGTATTAAACTGAATTAGCAGTCTACTATCAATATAGGAGTCGACTGTGGAAGGAAGCCAGAAAAGAGCAGAAGCAGAAAACAAAGTGATGATAATAAAAGAGCAGGGTTTAGGGAATAATCTTAGTTGCATGTTTTGGTGCTCTCTCATACTTCATCTGAACAGAACAAACATAACAAATGTTATTATACATCAGGCCATAAGACCTTGAATTAGAGACATATCCTCATATATTATATCAGTGGAGAGGTAAATTTTATGAGACACCATCAAAATAACACTCAACAATGGAAAAAGCATTAAAATAAGTTATAAGAAATATGTAAAATAAAGAAATCAAATCAATAAATGATTAATGTAATAAATGATAAACATAAATAAATTAAAGATATGATACAAATAAATGGATGACTAAATGAACAACTAAGATTTATAAATGATCATATAACCATAACTAAAATTATCAATGCAAAACAAATAATAAAAACAAAAAACAAAACCTATTATAATGAAGAATTTATTTCATTTAAAGCACACGCTGGTTATTACAAATTTCAGATTAAAATAAATGTTTAATGACTTAGATAAATTGTATTATGCTATATATATATATATATATATATATATATATATATATATATATATATATATATATATATATATATAATTTTTATTATAATATATAATTATAATAATATTATAATAAAAGTGATATATATATATATGAAAAATATTTTAAAAGCAATGATTATTAATAATAGTCATAAATAAAAATAATAATATCCCAGGAAAGAAGCAAGAAAATAAGAGAATGGGGAACAAAATTCACGTAAAAATTAATATATGAACTGTTTAAGGCCAAATATAATCAATGTGTAAACATGTTTAATGATTTAGTAACATTGTATTATATATTTATAAAACAATATACACATATATAATTTTTACATGTAAAATAATATTTGAGAAAAGTAAGATTTAAACTGCCAGAAAAGTTATAAATGTAATATAATAATATTTTGACAAATATTGTCATAAAAATAATATTCTAAAATGTGACTTAAAATAATAATAATAATAAATAAATAAATAAACATTTTCATGATAAGTTATGTGATGTTAACAGATATCATCTACCCAAATTTTAGGATCAAGATCAGTACCGTCCTATGATATTACAGAGATTGTTGTGATAACACTTCCAAAATGTCTTCAAAGCTGCATGTCAACTGAGCATATAAAGAAAAGATTTATGCATTTTAAATTGTAAACAAAGCAGCCTTCAGAAACTTCTAGTAAAGTGTGCTGACGCTGACTGAAGCTGAAATGAGAAGGACGCAGGACACAGCAAGAATGGATACTCCTCATATATGCAGACATACTTCAGAAGAGAATGTCTTGCACACACACGTTGGTTTTTGTGATTTATGAGGACTCTTATTGGTGTAGTGTATTTTATACTGTAAAAAACGCTTAGTATATAACCTTACCCCTAAACCTAACCCTATTAGCTAAACTGTGGCACATTTTAATTTTGAAAAGACCCATTAAGTATGATTTTTAACTATTTTAAATTGAAAAAATACATAGATCAAACCCATGTCATTATGCAAATGTGTCCTCACAAAACCACATTAACTAGCACACACATATACACAGTTTGAAATATGTGAACCAAAATAAACATTGTAAATTTCGATTTCACTGTTTGTGTGTATGTGTAGAGTAAGGAGGTTTGCCGGCGTCTTTTCCGGACAGCATCAGAGAAACATCAGCAGCTCTACAGGATGGCCATGACCGGAGGAGGGATAGACAGACACCTTTTCTGCCTCTACATCGTCTCTAAATACCTGGGAGAAGAGTCGCCCTTCCTTAAAGAGGTGTGGGAGTCTGGGAACGGCTCTTGCTCAACATAGAAGCTGCAGCTAGAGCAGATTACCCAGATCTGATTCCTTGTAAATGAACTGGCATGGGCGTGAGAACTGGAAGGATGATTGACAAAAGATGTTAGGAATGTGCAGCGAATGTGCAACACGTTTTTTTTTAAATCGTTTTTATGATAATTATTTTGGATGTATTTAATGTAAGTGGAATAATGCTTTAATCTGATATTTTTTAAAATCTAATATCTTTTAATTTAATAATTGAATCCAATCATTCTGAAACTGAAGATCAAATTACTTAAATTTCCATCAAATGTAAATAAATCAAATAATCTATAAGTAGTTTAATTTAATAATCTAATTAATTATTTATTATTTTTAATCATTTTAAATATTTTTAACATTTTAATAATTAAAATGTATAAATATTTGAATAATTTAATAACTAATTTTTAATTTAAAGTAAAAAAAATCTTAAAAGTAAATAATAATAATGTTAATAATTTACTTTTTGTTGATAAATCATGATAATATTTGATTGAATTTTGATATAAAGCATGTTTTCTATAACACTGTTTTAAAATATTTGCACATTTAAAGAATTTGTCAAAAAAAATTTCAGAAAAAATAAAATCATATAAATAGTGTTTTGATATAAAAAGTAAAATAAAAAAAGACTTTTTTAAAAATAAAAATAGACTTTCTTTGTCAGGTTTAATCATATGATTATGTACATTTATTAATATATATGTATTTAAAATGTAAGTTTTATTTATGATCATTCTTTTTAATGTAGTCCATATATAGTTAATCAAAGGGAATAATGCTTTTAAAAATATTAGATTAAACAATTTAATAAGATTTACATCTAATATTTTAATCAAATCTTTCTGATTCTGAAGATCAAATTACTTTTAGATTATTAAGGTTGATTACATTTTATTGAAATCTAATATTTTAATTTCAATGGTCATTAATAATCATTAATATTTCTATAAATAATTTAATAATTAAAGTTGATAAATACTTTAATAACTTACTAAATTTACATTAATTTTAAGAGAAAATTAGTTTAGAAATAAAATTGTAACTATCAATAAATCATGATAATACTTTATTTTATTTTGATATAATACATATTTTTTTCTATAACATGGTTTAAAAATATTTCCATTTAAAAAAAATGTCAAAATAAAATTTCCAGAAAAAAATGATTATCATACAAAAAGTTGCTTTATAATAAAAAAAATTCTAAACAGATTTTTTTTGTCAAATTTAATCATGTAGTTATATATTAATATTATATGCATTTAAAATGTATTTATGATAATATTTTTTTATGTAGTGCACATATTTCATCTAAGTGGAACAATGATTTAAGTTTTGTTTAATTTTTATGTCTAATATCTTTTAATCTAATATTTTAATCTAATATTTCTGATTCTGAAGGTCAAATTACTTTTAGATTATTTACTTTAATTACATTTTAAAGAAATCTAATCATTTAATTATTTTTATAATCATTTTTAAAAACATTTATAATCATTGATCATTTTTTATAAATAATTTAATAAATAAATTAAATAAATAGTTGGATAATTTACTAAAATATAATTTAAAGTACAAATATTAATTAAGTTAAGAAAAAAAATATTTTGTGTGTCAAAAAAATCATGTTAATACTTTTTTTCTGACATAATACATGTTTTTTTCTATAACACAGTTTAAAAATATTTCCCTATTTTACAAAAATGTACAAATTAAATGTTAAAAAATTTTAATCATAAAAAGAGTGCTTCGGTACAAAAATACATTTTATTATTATTATCATAATTATTATTTTAATTATAATATAGACTTGCTTTGTCAGATTGAATCATGTGACTATACATTTATGTATATTATATGTGTTTGAAATGTATAATGCTTTTAATTTTATTTGTGATTTTATTATTAAAATAATTTTTTTTCAAGATACTTTTATTTTTATAAATTTATATCATTTTTGTGTTTTCTCCAGGTGCTTTCAGATACGTGGCGTCTGTCCACCAGTCAGACACCTCTCCAGCAGGTGGAGCTGTTTGACTTTGTGAATCACCCAGACTACACCACCTGTGGAGGAGGATTTGGGCCGGTCAGAATTATTCATACACACTCACAATTCAAGTTTATTTGCATAGTTCTTTCACAATAATCACTGTTTCAAAGTAACTTTACAAAAGTTGTGCATTAATGTATTACTATCAAAATCTGAAAAGTTAAGCTTATTTACTTTGAAAACATCACCTATAAAAACCTTTAAATGTTGACATTTCTGTGTGCATGTTCATCTATTTTCACCTTAATGCTTTTATTAGGTTGCTGATGACGGTTATGGTGTGTCCTACATCATCATCGGAGAAAACATGATCAACTTTCATATTTCCTGCAAACACTCCTGCCCTCAGACTGTAAGTAGATTTATATTTATAAATTACACAAACAAAGACACATACAGGGATATTTTCTTCATTTACAATGTCTAATAGGCTTCATCAGGAGGTCAATAATTTTGGACATTTATTACACTACCTGACAAAAGTCTTGTCGTTGATCGCAGTTGTAAGAGCAACAAATAATAACTTGAACAAGACATTTGTGCTGCCCATTACATTACAAACCACAGGAGAGGGCAAATTCTTCAGCAGGATGGCGCTCCTTCTCATACTTCAGCCTCCACATCAAAGCTCCTGAAAGCAAAGAAAGTCAAGGTGCTCCAGGATTGTCCAGCCCAATCACCAAACATGAACATTATTGAGCAACATTATTGGGTAAGATGAAGGAGGCGTTGAAGATGCAGTTCATCAAAATTCTTTGGATTCGAGTCCTGCAGGAACGCTTTCTTTGCTATTCCAGATGACTTCAACTGCATAGAAGCTGCTGACTATGCAAGATTTTGAAATGCATGTCACGACCATGCGCTCTATATATAGTACATTATAAATAAAGCGACAGGACTCACATTTGTTATTATTTTCTGCAAGTCATCTGACCTTATGTCACCATTTATTCAGTGCTACAACCTAACACCTGACATTTAATACCTGAATTTTTTTTAAGTTTAAATATTTCAAATTTATAAAAAAAATTAAAATAAATTATATATATATATATATATATATATATATATATATATATATATATATATACACACACACACACACACACACACACACACACACACACACACACACACACACACACACACACACCTACACGAGTTAGAATTATTGACTGACTAGTAGTTTATTACATTGGAATAAAGACTTATGTAGTCTCTAGAAAACAGAGTTAATTGCGCCCTCTAGCGGCGATGTGTGTAGATCAAGTTATCCATTATTATGTTTAGAGGTATTTAGAGTTTTCTATGCGGGTGGCCAGGTGGCTCAGTGGTTTGCACTGGTTCGAGTCCCGGCCGGGTCAGTTGCCATTTCTTTGTGGAGTTTGCATGTTCTCCCTGTGTTGGCATGGGTTTCCTCCGGGTGCTCTAGTTTGCCCCACAGTCCAAATACATGCGCTATAGAGGAAATGATAACTAAACTGACCATTTTGTGTGTGTGTGTGTGTGTGTGTGTGTGTGTGTGTATGGTTGTTTCCCAGTAATGAGTTGCAGCTGGAAGGGTATCCGCTGCATAAAACTTATGCTGAATAGTTGGCGGTTCATACCGCTGTGGCGATCACTGATAAATAAGGCACTAAGCTGAAGGAAAATGAATGTATTATTTTGCTTGCATTGCTACACCAGAAATTGACTTCTGCAATATGCTGATGAGCAACACATGATACACTCATCCATATCCTCTCTTTTCTTTTTCTCACTGTATTTCAGGACGCTCACAAGTTTGGCGCTTACATCAAGAAGGCTCTGGTGGATCTTCTGGAGCTGATGTCTCCAGACAAGCAGGAGGTGTCCAAAACTGAGCAGAACCACTCCAAAAACAGCAAAAAGCAGCTGTAGAGGTAGAGCAGGTCGCCCATGACCGTCTCGAGAAGAAGACATGAGGGCGTGTAGAGATATATAGGAAGAAGCGTGAGTGAATGAGTGTGCGTTTGTTTGCCTGAATGCATTCGTTCATTCATTCCATGCTTGTAAAAATCGATGCCATGAAGCCATGAATTATGTAGACAATGGTGGAAGCTGCTTCGTCTAAAGCTGTGTTTAGTAGAAACGTATAATAGAGGATTAAATGCGAGAGCTAGTTTGATAGTGTGGGGACCACTTACGTTCAGTTAGGTATTATAAATTTGGTCCTTACCTTTAAATGTAATGAAGAATCAAATTTATTAGAGCACATTAACTCCAGGCTGATGGGAGTTGATGTAAACTGTCTAACCACTTGAGTTCATAGCATAGTTCACCTGAAAATGATATTTACTCACTGTTCACTCACTTTACTCACTGTTTACTCAGCTTTGAGGGGTATCAGGGATTATTTTTGTCTGTTGAACACACACACACACACACACACACACACACACAAGATATTTATAAGAATGTTGCCGAATTGGAAGCCATTGACTTCAGTAGTAGGAAAACACATAATATGAAAGTGAATGGCTTCAGCATTCTTTAAAGTATCTTCTTTCGTGTTCAACAGAAAAAAAGTCTATTGGGATTAAGTAAACAGTGAATAAATGTTCATTTTGGGTGAAGTATTTCTGTAATATTTATCGTTTTATAGGTTGAGTTAAAGGGGTAGTTCACCAAAAAAAATGTAAATGGAGTCATTTTTACTCTTTAGTGTTGTGTTGATCTAATATTGTCTTTTTTGGAGCACAAATGTTGAAGTTGAATGCTTAATTATTACTGAATGGTCACTTGAGGAGTCAGTTTTATACTTCAAATGTTTTGGAGGTGTATGATTGGTGTAAAACACTTAACTTAAATGCTTTATTAAACAAAAACCCTGACTTTGATTATTATTATTATTATTTATTTATTTTTTTTAAAGGGGTAGTTTACATAAAAATTAAAATGATTTACTCATTCTTCACTTGGACCAAACAAATTTAAGTTGTTTTTTCCTCTTAGACACAAAAGAAGATATTTTCAAGAATGTTGTTAGTCGTTGACGTCTGTAGTATTGTTTTCATATGCACTGTAAACAAAAATATATTGCTGCCTCAAATTTTTTTGTTGAATCAAGTGAACTTTTCTAGTCATCTCAGTTTACATAAGTCAAACTGACTAAAAATATTAAGTTAAACCTTGTATAACAAAAACTATTTAGTTAAAACCTGATTAACTGATTAAAATTAGTTAAAGCAACATAAAAATATTTGTTGTCTTGACTTTGTAATTTTTTTAAGAGGGGAAGTTAATGGTTACAGGCGTCAACATTTTTCAAACTATCTTCTTTTGTGTTAAATTTTTTTTGTTGTCAATTTTGAAAATATCCCCTGAATGCCATATAAAGAAATCAAAATAAAGACACTAAATACTATTTTTCTTTTAAGGGTAAGTTTGTTTATTGCGATGACAACTTAACATTCCAGAGACATTCAGATCAGGGAAGATGCTACACAGATACTTTTGTAATGTTTTATTATTCTCGTTTTGTTTTTTTATATTTAAATCATGCACTTGTGTTGTGTCCTCTGGGTGAGAGTGAACTACAGCACTTATAAAATTATTCAGTCTGCACAGAAACCAACAATCAAAGTCAGGATTCTTGTTAATAATGCATTAAATGTCCATTTGTTTTACACCAGCTCTTTTTATATAAAACATAAAATATATGCTTCATGTTTTATTATACCATTCTGTGAAACAAGTTTATTACTGTTTTCTAAAGTGCTATTTATCACTTTAATATGAGCAAACATGAGTAAAATATTCTGCATTAAAACACCAGGGTGAATAAATAATCTCAGATTTCATTTTTGGTGGAATTATCCCTTTTAAATGGGATAGTTCACCCAGAAATTAACATTTACTCAGTATTTACTGGCCCTCAAGTGGTTTTAAACCTTTGTTGTTATAATTTTTTCTATTGAACAAAAAAGAAGAAGTTTTGAAGAATGTTATGAACCGGTAACCATTGACTTGTATAATAGGAAAAACAAATACAATGGAAGTCAGTGGTTACAGGTTTCCAACATGTTTTAAAATATCTTATTTTGTGTTCAACAGAAGAAAGAAACTTAAATTATTGAAGATATTTTCAAAAATGTTATAAACTGGTAACCATTGACTTGTATAATAGAAAAAAAATGCAATGCAAGTCAATGGTTACTGGTTTTGAACATTTCTTTAAAATATCTTCATTTGTGTTCAACAGAAGAAAGGAACTCAAACTGATAAAGATATTTTGATAAATGTTGTAAACCGGTAACCATTTACTTCTATAGTAGGAAAAACATACAACGGATGTCAGTGGTTACAGGTTTTCAAGATTCTTTAAAATATCTTCTTTTGTGTTCATCAGAAGAAAGAAACTCAAACTGATGAAGATATTTTGAAGAATGTTATAAACTGGTAACCATTGACTTATATAATAGGAAAAAAAACAAATTCAATGGAAGTCAATGGTTACAGGTTTCAAACATTTCTTTAAAATATCTTCTTTTGTGTATGACAGAAGAAAGGAACTCAAACTGTTAAAAATATTTTGATAAATGTTTTAAACCGGTAACCATTTATTTCCATATTAGGAAAAACATACAATGGAAGTCAGTGGTTACAGGTTTTCAAGATTCTTTAAAATATCTTCTTTTGTGTTCATCAGAAGAAAGAAACTCAAACTGATGAAGATATTTTGAAGAATGTTATAAACTGGTAACCATTGACTTATATAATAGGAAAAAAAAACAAATTCAATGGAAGTCAATGGTTACAGGTTTCAAACATTTCTTTAAAATATCTTCTTTTGTGTATGACAGAAGAAAGGAACTCAAACTGTTAAAAATATTTTGATAAATGTTTTAAACCGGTAACCATTTATTTCCATATTAGGAAAAACATACAATGGAAGTCAGTGGTTACAGGTTTCCAACAGTCTTCAAAATATCTTCAACAGAAGTTAAGAGTGAGTAAATATTGACAGAATTAAACTTTTTTGGTGAACTGTCCCTTTAAATAGCTTCATTCCAAGTATGTTTGTGTGAGATGACAGAAAAGCATCACCTCTGTACCCTCTGATGAAGGCACTTTTACAACACAGCAAATAACATCTGAATACAAAACCACAAGCTCCCTGTGAGACTCTGAAGAACAGAATCATGGACTAAAATCCAGAATCGTTTACTTGAATCCCAGAGCAGAAATACAGCTCATAGTTTTAGTGACTAATGACTCAGAATATTACATGTGACTGCAGTTTTATCATGATTGATGGTGTCAAACTCGCTATTAGTTTTAACTGTTAATTTAAAAGTACTTTGCTTTTGTTTGTTTTACACTAGGTCAAGTTAATATAGGAATTATTAACTATTTACAATGTATTTAGCAAGCTTGAGAATGTCTAATAGGTCGAAATAAAAATGCAATCCCCAAGAGGTCATTTATTCCACATTATTGATGATGTCTCGGGTGTCTTGAATGCACACTTTCATTTAAAACAGGCCAGTTGTTTTGCGTATTCATGCCTAAATAAATCAACATCTCTTAGTCCTTTTTCATTTTAAATCATGTTATTATGTTATATGGAAATTAGGAAGATGTGTTAAAGCTAAAGTTCACCCAAAAAAGGACCACAAATGTAAAAATCCTTTCAGGTTCAGCAAAAATGAACAGCATATTTGAACTTTCCCTTTAAATGTGGTCTGGATTATTATGCATTTAATATTTACAAGCCCTGAAGAAACATTATGTTGTGATTTTAAAGTAGTTTGTGGGGAATATTTAATTAAATTTAATCAAATTAAATTATTAAAATACATTTTATTTAATTTATTATTCCCCAAACACTACTTTAAGTCTCAACTTTAATTGACATTGAATTTAATTAAATGAAATAAAATAAAATAATTAAGATACTCAAACTGATGAATAGTTTGAAAAATTTGATGAGCTGGTAACCATTTACTTGTATAATTGGAAAAACAAATATAATGGAAGGCAATGGTTACACAAAATTAATTAAGATTGAATTTTATTAAATCAAATAATTAAATTTCATCAAATGACAATTAAATTCAATCAAATTAAACAAAAGAATTAAATTCAATCTAAGTAAATTAAATTAAGTAAATTTAGAAATTAATTAATTAATTGAAATAAATTAAATGAAAAGCTAAAAGTATACAGCTATAAATCATGATTGATCGCACTTGTTGAAATTTAGGTTAAATAATTTAAATTGAAGTGAATATTTCATTTATTTTAATTAAATCTAAATAATTAAAATAAATTGGAGAAATAAACAAAATTATTAGATAAGTTAAATCAAATGAAAAGCTAAAAGTATACAGCTATAAGTATAAATGCATTAATCACAATTATTGAATTAAATTAAATCAAACAATTGAAATTAAATTAAATAACTAAATAAAATAAATAAAATAGCTTTAAAATATTTAATTAAAATAAATTGGAAAAAATAAACGAATTAATAAATATAAAATAAAAAGTAAAAAAAAGAAAATAAATCAAATAAAAAGCTAAAAGTATAATTCCCGATTGATAAAAATTGTTAAAATAAATTAAATTAAATTAGAATTTCAAATTAAGTTTAACTTTTTAAATTAGATAACTAAATTAAATCAAATTAATTAAATTAAAATAATTTAAATAAATTGGAAAAAATTAACTAATTAATTAAAATAAATCAAACAAAAAGCTTTAAAGTTTTCAGCTATAACTTCCTATTGATCACAACTATTGCATAAATCACCCCAAAACTTTACGTTGCATTTTCATTTAATTGAAGACATGAAGGCGGTGACTGGTTTCACATATTAAAGAATGGAAAGATGCTCTTTAAAATCCTAAATGTATAATCAGTATATTTCAACATTATTATTCTGTTGCCCTTCACTTCTCTTGGCAGGACTGAGAGCAAGAGCTTGTAAACTTCATTATTTTACTTCAGTTTTTCTGCAATCTGTTGGCAGCTGTACCCTTATCTGTGTTACACCCTCATATATTCGGCAGTTTTTACGATATAAAGTTGCCTTTTAAGTGCACTAGGTCTTGTTGCACAATATATATATGGTCATTGTGAAAATATTGATACACATATATATACATATATAATATTCAAAAAGGTGTGTTATTCTCTCTAACACTGCGTTTCTGACTTGAGTTTCAACCTTAATGAAGATTTGTGTTGTTGTTGTTGATGATGTTGTTGTTATGATATTATTGTCACTCTTCTAATAATAATAATAATTAACTTGAACTGAAGACAGTAGCAATGCGAGCGGCAGTGTTTTACCTCATCTGTCTGATGAATGTTCAGCCGTCGATCTCTCTCTCTCTCTCTCTCTCTCTCTCCTCCTGGGCCAGTACTGTACTGTATTCTGCATCCGCTTGACTTTTCATTGACTTCAGACTGTCTGTATTCACAGCAGAGCTTTACTCCTTCTCTCTTACTCTGGCAATCTGTCATTCCTTGCTGTTTTTTTGTACGTATGTGAATGAAAAGGAAGCGACAACAGGTCACTTTTTTATTAAAATTGTTCAAGCACACAAGTGTTTAGTGGTTTTTGTATGTGTGGGTGTTTGATTTGTTTACTGTTTGTTGTTGTTTTGTTTGCAGTTTTTTTTTATTTGTTGGTTTAGCTTTATGAATTAATACCATATATTTAGGCTTAATTTAAACAAACAAATTAAGTTGAACATTACTAAATTTAATTTTTCTGTTTAAATTAAGCCTATATCAATTGCTTGCAACAGTTTTGTAGAATTTATTTTGCCAGTGTAGCTTATATTTAAGCTAATTTACATCTGGCAAGGTTTTGGTGTCATTTGGCAGATATATACCCATTTTATTACCTCTATATAATTAACTGTAATTAATCAAATTCTGTGGTAAACAATCAAAATTGAAGCAAATGACCTATGATTTTTGCACATTTACTTCGTAACCCGATAACCAAATATCTAAAGTTGGCATATGAGTTATAAATTATGTTTCAGGGTCTTTTAAGTGTATTTGCAGATTTCATACATTTATCTGCAAGTAATGCTTATTTATTTTGTTCTTTAACCATCTTTATCCCTCTGATATCCTGGTTCTAGCAAACATTGTTTTTATAGGCTAAAACTGCAATATTTTATTGTGCTGAATGTTAAATTGCACTATTTAGGTCATGAATAGACTTGCAATTTTCAGAACTACAGTGGATTTTCTTCAGTGTCTTAAACTGAAAATGGCTGAAGGTGAGAGGCAAGTTCACATGTTGCATATATATATATATATATATATATATATATATATATATATATATATATATATATATATATATATATATATATATATATATATATATATATAGCTTAAGGGGGCTAATAATATTGACCTTTTTTAAATAAAAACTGCTTTTATTCTAGCTGAAATAAAACAAATAAGACTTTCTCCAGAAGAAAAAATATAGGAAATACTGTGAAAAATGCCTTGCTCTGTTAAACATCATTTAAGAAATATCTGAAAAAAAAAAAAATTCACAGGAGGGTGAATAATTCTGACTTCAACTGTACATATCCATACTATATATGTTGACTGACAATTTTGCAGGTCTATTAAAGGTTCAGTTGTCTGATATATGACATTACATGTATTAGACAACTGCAAGTATACACAACTAATTAAATGACCTACACCATCAGTAATGCCTTCTTTACACTTTTCAATGGATCAGTAATTTAACTATTGTGCCTATAGTTATAATATCTGCTTGTGTAAAGTTCTTTCTGTTGCTTCTATTGAATTAAGGATTATTATTACTTATTTTAAGGACAGATTTTTTTTAGCCTTTATACACTTTCTTATGCAGTACTGATTATGGTGAATAAAACCTAGCAAAAATGTTTATAGCCTACATCTTTACCTGGATTTCTTTCTCAACTCTTCCTTGTACGTTGTTTTTGTAATCTGTGGGAGTGGTTAATTCAGGTGCATGTCGTCTGACAGGATTTTACAATAGCTCCGCCATCTTCCAGCAGGTATACTTTTTTCATAACTCCGGATTAGTGTAACACGTAAGTATGAATTTCTTTTATAGCCTTTATATTACGTTCTATTTAACACATGTGTACGCCTTGATACCGAGTTTATGAAAGTATATCTAGCTTTTTGACGACAATAACAATCTATTGTCACTGCGCATTCAGTTAAGTGAAAGTGAAACTCGGGAAAGATGTTGTTAGAAAGGTAGCCTATCTTTATTTTTAGTTGAATTCACTAAATTAGATTAATATTTCAATACAAAACTTTTGTAGTAGATTAACGTCAGTTATATTACTAAAAAATATACAGTCAATTATGCTGGGTTCGTACGTCTTAAAGCATTATTAGCATTAAACGACCGATAGGATTGTCCGAAATAAAAGTACAACACAAGTTGTCACTGCGGCGATATCTATTTAAAACATACATGATTAACCTAAAACCTCCAAATTTGGACCTTACAAGTACATATAACATCCTAGAAAATTCAAAAGGTAGGCCAGTATAGGGTTCGTGCCAAAATTCCTATGCCTGCTTTTTGCTCTGTCTTCGTTTGCTCTCATTGCCCGCATGTTCAGGAAAATCAGCATTGTTGACGTACATATTGTCGGTTGATGTCGTCTTAATCTGTCGTCCTGTCGGTTTTTCTGTTTTGTACTGTCATGTTCAATGGGGTATTCTGTCATCTGATCTGTTGTCCAACTTGTCCTTGATGTTGTCAATTCATCTTTACTGTCATCCCTACCGTTGTATGCTGTCGTCCTTATGGTCTCTGTTCTGTCGTCTTTAATGTCCTCTATGCTGTCGTTTATATTGTCAATTAAACTATCATATACTGTCGTCTATGCTGTCGTTTATACAGTCATCCTTACTGTTGACTATATATTTTTAGAGGCATTAAGGGTTTCAAGATAGCATTTTGAGTAGAGACACCATTTTGACATAACCTGGTCTCCAATGAATCTTTTTCAAGGACAATTTTCCTGTATTTACAATAAATTGTTTTTTTTTTCCAGTCAGTTAGTCAGTTTGACTAATAAAATCAGTAAGTAATCAATAATATTAGTATTATTAGGTTAGTAAATATATATATTTTTTAAATAATTGCAATATCATAGGCGTGATATGGACTTCAACTTTACACACATAGGCTGCTAATAAAAATTATATATACGTATATTAATCTAGGGACAGTTTACAAATGTACTTTAAAAAAAAAAGTGTAGTAGCCTATATGCCTTGTTCACATTTGACAATTTACATAATGATAGCAATCGTGCAGCGAGATAACGGATCATAACTACTTTAGATAACAGAACAAGTCAACAAAAGAATGATTGGATTAGATGTCAATAAAAACGACTGCATAGACGACAGTAAGGATGATGTTATAATTGACAGTATAAACGACTGCATAGACGACAGTAAGGATGATGGTATAATTGACAGTATAAACGACTGCATAGACGACAGTAAGGATGATGGTATAATTGACAGTATAAACGACAGCATACAACAGTAGGGATGATAGTAAAGATGAATTGACAACAATAAGGACAACAGATCAGATGACAGAATACCTCACAGAATATGACAGTACAAAACAGAAAAAAAACGACAGGACGAGATCAACAGACAGCATGTACGTCAACAATGCTGATTTTCCTAAACATGCGGGCAATGAGAGCAGACGAAGACAAATGTGAAATACAAATCAGAAAGCAGGCATGGGAATTTTGGCACAAATATAACCCCATAGGCCAAGGCTATAATATTATTTTGTTTTGCTACTACTATGTAGACCTACATTTAGTATTGTTTTAGGCTATCGATACAGACAATTGTACATTTTGAAAAGTTGATATAACAGATATATTTTAAAAGAGATATTTCTGAGAGTGTAGATGCGTTTTGGAGCTTAATATGTGACAAATTTTCACTTTAAAGCAAAGATAGTCTATTATAACCAACATTTTAAAAACTGCCTCGCGGGCCTAATAAAAGTGTTCAGCGGGCGCATATGACCCGCGGGCCGTAGTTTGCCCACCTCTGGTCTTGCTCAATTAAAGATGTAGTTGTCTGATAAATGCATACCTGTCAAAATGAGAAGTAATGTAAAGTTTTCTGCACAAAATACTTTCATGCAGAGTATTCATATTTTTAACACAAGTATATTATGCAGAATACTTTATATTACATTTATTAGACAACTGCAAATGCTTAAGATAGTATACTCGGCTAATTAAATGACCTAAACATGATCAGTAATTAAAGCATTTTTCAATGGATCAGTAATTAAACTACTGTGCCTATAGTTATATTATCTGCTTGTGTAAAGTTCTTTCTGGTGCTTCCTTTGATTTAAGGATTATTACTTATTTTTAGGACTGACCTTTGTTATAGCCTGTACACCATTTCGTAGGTAGTATACTTTTTTTGATATGGTTTATAAAACGTAGCAAGGCTTATGTACATATCTATTTATTTTTTAAACTCTTTCCTGTTTATGTAATCTGTCAAGTGTCTGTGGGAGTGGCTAATTCAGGTGCATGTCGTCTGACAGGAGTTTCCAGCTGCCGCCACCATCCTCCAGCAGGTAAACTTTTTCATAACTCCGGATTAGTGTAACACGTAAGTATGCATTTCTTTTATAGCCTTTATATTACGTTCTATTTAACACATGTGTACGCCTTGATACCGAGTTTATGAAAGTAATCTAGCTTTTTGACGACAATAACAATCTTTATTGTCACTGCGCATTCAGTTAAGTGAAAGTGAAACTCGGGAAAGATGTTGTTAGAAAGGTAACGTACTTACTTGCTCGCTAGACATGAGACGTGAGAAGGCTGTAGCAACGTTGTGTGACATTCAGCAGCTGCGAGATTACATTCTTACTACATGTATTTTTTTTTCCTGGCAGTTTATTAATACTGCCTAGCCCTAGAGTATAGGATGAGCAGTATTAATTTTCCAGTATTGCTTAATATCAAATATTGTTTATTTATTTTTCCTTTTTAATAAAATAACTGCATGTGTAAGTGTATTTGAAGTGTAAAAATACCACACAAATATAATTAAATATCTTTATTATATATTTTTACAACATGTAATACATACTGTGCACATCTAATTATAAGCAAACAGTATAACGTTTAGATTATATTTAATAATGAACTATATGTAATTAAACTCAAAGGGTAGGCTAAATTAAAATGTAAATTGAGAAGGTAAACAAACAAAAGAAGTAAACAAAAAAAACAATAATGAATTAATTAAAATGCGGACACTGGGCAGTAAAGCTCTGGACTAGAGAATACAGCAGAATGGGGAGCGCAGCCGAAGACCTGGGGCCTCATGTACGAAGACTTGCATTGAAATCATACTAAAACATTGTGTACGCACAAAGCTGTAAATTTGCGTACGCAGTAAAAAATTCAGATGTATGAAACACTGCGT
Organism: Danio rerio; assembly: GCF_052040795.2. NCBI lineage: Eukaryota > Metazoa > Chordata > Actinopteri > Cypriniformes > Danionidae > Danio > Danio rerio. The sequence continues at coordinate 39,820,269 of NC_141044.1, forward strand.
ACGCTGAATCAAATGCATATTCTTTTGTACATCCGAATGAACGTATAACTGAGCGCAACATGCACGAGCAAAAAAAACCCCTCCCTGCCTCCTCCCCCTATGAATATGCTAATGACTCTACTTTGGCAAACCCCAAGGAAAAAGCAAAGGCAAAAGCAAGCAAAAAGAGAAACTTTGAACAGAATGTGAATTGGAGGAGCTGCTTTCCGAGGTAGACCAGAGAAAATCGGTGCCATTTGCAAGTTTGTTCTCCGGAATTAACAACAAAAGAAAAAATAGAGTAGGAGAGTTCAGCTGATGCGGTTAACACAGTTGGGTCTGAACATCGCACTGAGTGAATTAAAAAAAGAAATAGTGTGGTTTATAGGTGTAAAATGTTGTAGTACCCTTAATAGTCTCAGTGGCGCAGCTTGTAAATCTCATGTTAACATGTTTTGACTCGTTTGAGCATGAACTCGGTTCGAATCCAGCGTCTGATGAAGTCATTCTACTTTTTCCCCCGCTACATATCAGATTTTGCCAACTATTTATCACGAGAAAGACAAGTAGGAATCATTAATAAGTTTGTGCATCATATTTTATTTGCAAATTTGTGTAATGGAAATGTTTTGATTCACGCATGCAAATTCATCTTCAGATAGTGTTTTTATAGCAATGTGTGTGCGGTAAATCGCTCCCATTAAATTGGAAAAACAGGCGACCGCTGCAAATTGCCCTTTAATGTTTAGCTGGTCAACTGTATGGTATGGAAACCTTCTATACCTGCTAGATGAACCCGTCTCATACTGCTGCCATTGCAAAGACACTTTGTAGAGAGCAATTTAACACAACTGCCTCTAGGAGTCGCCAATGGAAATAAAACAGACACGCACAAAAAATGTGTGTACGCCAGCCATAAAGCTGGCATGGAGCTGCGCACATTCCCAGGTTAATTTCATTGTTAGTAAATCCAAACGTGAGCGATTCTGAGCATGAAACCTGGCGTACACAAAGTGAGGCCCCAGGTGTAGTTGTTGGTATGGAGAAAGCAGTCAGAGAAAAAAATCCAACAGAGAATCCAATTTAGAGATGGATCCACAGCAGCCACAAGTCAAAATAGGCAGTGAACAAGAGGACAAATCAGAGCTTGACCCAAACGGACTACACAAATGACCCCTGATGACTTATTTATCAAGAAAAAAAAAGGCAATACTTACGTCTCCTAGATCGTTGTTGAATGATGCATCGAACGGTCTGTTGAAATCTAAACTGATTCATTGATGATGAGTAAATTTACAGTGGTCGTCCATGCCGCCTAAGCACAACCTAAAGTAAGGGCCATTTAAATGACAACATTATGACACCGTTGTGATAACCTTCAGCAACAAGTTCCTCCTCAGCCTTTTTACAAGGTTGGTACAACGTTGTAGGAAAGTCATTAGGTCGATGCAACGTTATGTGTGTTTTTGGGAGCCTACCTTTTAATTTTTTTTGTTAAAAACACAAAACTAGATTCAAATGTCAATGTAAAACTTTTCTAGTAGATAGGTTAATGTTAGTTATATTACAAAAAAAAGTTTAAAATGCTGTATTCGTACATTAGCATTAACCGACCAATGTACGTAATAAAGGTACAAAAAAAAACTGTCACTGCGGCAATAAAACATACATAATTAACCTAAAGCTTCCATATTTAAACCTTAAATGTAAATATTACAGCAAAAAATCTAAAAGTAGGCTACATTATTTTTTTTGTTTCGATACTACCATAGACCATACTGTCAGTCAATGTGAACGTTTGTAACCGCTATTTGAAAAGTCAATATAAAGATAAAAAAAACTTATTTCTGAGAGTGTAGGCGAATTTTGGGGCTTAGTATGTGACACCTTAATTTTCACTGCATAGAAAATATTTTCTTTGAATTTTAAATATGGCTACCTTTTAAAATTAGGCTTACTCGATGATCTTACAGCGCATGCTCGAAATAGCGAAAGGATATCAATAGTTCCAATTGTTATAATCTCAACAATGACAGAATTAGTAACAGAAATCTATTTAATTTAACCAGTGGCCTAAAGGAAACCTTCTGTTATGTTGTTGTCTTCACTTAAGTATTATAACAAGCTGATATATTTAAATTTCATTACAGATTTTAAAAAATTAGTGCTACAGTATATTTTCAGTAGTTACTTTGTAACTTGTAAGAATAAAAATTCCTGATGGTGATACATTTTTCAGTAAATGCAAATTGTTTTTATGCATTTTCAAATGTTTCAATTGGTATTTCTGAAACTGGATTTTAGATAAAATTAGATTAAAAATATTTTAACAATAATTTATTTTAACACATCTTTTATTACCTTAACTTTTGGAAATTGTAATAAAGACTCTAGATCAATCAAGAATCTGTAATTTGTTCATTCTCTTTAACTTGCATTTAGTTGTAAACTTTAACAAATAGCATCTTAAATTCCCAAACAATTAAACTGTTACTTATAAGGAAAGTTGATGTTACACTGTTAAACATGCTTCAGCCACAACATTTTTGGAGCCTGTTAAACCATTGAAATAAAAAATGAGTTTGTTTACAGAATACAGTCGATTTACTCAGTGAAACATCAGCATCTTTGTTTTTTGTAAGTTAATAAAAGTTAAAAAGAATAATCAAATCACATTTTTATTTATTATATTTTATTAAAAAACATCCCATGTTGTCTTGAATTGAGCTTGTAGTGATGTTAAACAGAATATAAGACATTTCATAAAATCTCTCTGTCATGATTACTTTTCTAGGTTAAGAGGATTTCTGTCTCAAACATCCAGAATTGTTAAAAATGGCTAAAACAGGAGAGGTGCCAGAAAGTAAGAAAAGTGGAAAATAAAATGTGATCTATAATCTTTGTTTCAGCTGTTACCAAAGTTGCATCAGAATAATGTTTATGGTAGTTTTTTTTTCTCTTCCACAGATTTGTCTCTTGTTTGTTTATCTGACCTTGTTCATTCTCATCCTGAAGATGATGTGCTTCTGTCATGTTGTCTTGATCCAGCAATCAGTGCTCATTCAATGGAGATCAAATGGTGGCATGAGAACCGTCTGGTCTGTCATTATGAAGATGGTCAGATGACAGGGAATGTAGATTATGAGGGTGGAGCGAGTCTCTCAGCTGAAGATCTACACACTGGAAATGTGTCTTTAATTCTCAGAAGCATCACAAAATCACAGAGAGGACTTTATAGATGTGAAGTCATTCATAGATGGCAAACAATAAGTAAACATATTTTTCTCCAGATCAGCTGTAAGTATTATGCAGGATTCAGCACTTACACTAGTTAAGATAATAATTATTGTATTACTAAAATATTGGCAATTTATACAGGAGTGTAATATACTGTATTGTTTAATTTAGACACAGCAAAATCAACTTCAGATAGACATTAGGGCTGCACAACATTGGAAAATTTATTATCATTTAATTATTTTATTATTCTGTGATGTATATTGCGATATGAATATGTTGACCTGAATAGCACTATTTGAAAAGTATAAATATTTCAGATTGATTGGAATGATTCTGTAAGGAAGTGCATCTGCAAACAATCTAATAACCAATTTACAAGCATAGAGAAATACAATAAATGAAAAGATACAAAGGAAATAAACCCTGTTTTCCATTTATTTGTTTTGCAATAATTTAACATTATTCAGGTACAGTTACAGTAATTAGAAAAATAATTCAATAAAATTAATTGTTAATAAAGTCACAAATGGTACAATTTCTTATACCTGGATGCTTTTAAATTCTTATAAATTTATAGGCCTCAAAAACACATGCAAATGATAATACAAACTCAACAAATGTGCATATCCTAATGTGACTATTGCGAATGATCACATTACAACATATCGATGCTGAAATTATAATTTAGCAGCCCTAATAGATGCGCATAGTGTATTTTATTAAGCCTGTCCATGATGCAGCTGCTAGCATTAATGCAAAAAATCAGATTAATGAATAAAAAATGTGTTTGCTTTGACACCAACCACCTTGTATGCTGTAACTAGTACATTACAAGAATAAAAAGATTATAAATATGCAGTGGTGACAGGGATTTGACAGTAGATGTATTTCTGTTTTCAGCTGTAAACTTCAGTCTTGTGCTTCCTCCTAAACCTGTGTCTGTTTCAACCGGAAGAGACGTCACCTTAACTGTTCGTCTCTCACCGGAAACCAGTGCTAAAACCATGAACATTAGTTGGTTCAGAGGAACCGAGCTCATTTATCAGTTTAATGGCAAGGAGCAGCCAAACAGTGCCTATGAGAGCCGAGTGAGTCTGTCCGTCCTGCAGCTGAGGCGGGGAAATGTGTCTCTTACTCTGAAAAATGTTCAACAGTCTGATTCAGGACGATACACATGCAGAGTCCTTCATGATGGATGCCAGATCACAGGAACAGTTGACCTTGAAGTGAGAGGTAAGAGACCACAGTAGCTCACTTATTAAGGTATGCGGCTCCAAGTACTGTATCTATTAATTACCCTAAAAGGTAATTTTTGTTTGCTTTTTTGGTGAATGAGTTGTAGCTGCATTTAATCAAATCCCTTTTTTATTGTCACATCATCAGCAGCATGTGTGCTATGATGAGTGAAAAGCTTAGGTGCTAGCTCCAGACAGTACAAAATACAAATAGTGCAAATACAACGACTGTGCAAAATACAGACAGTGTAACTATAGACAGTGCAAAATACAGAAAGTGTAACTATAGACAGTGCAAAATACAGACAGTGTAACTATAGACAGTGCAAAATACAGACAGTGTAACTATAGACAGTGCAAATACAACAACAATGTACAATTAACAGCGATTTGTAAAATGAGTAGGTGTCCACAAAGTTGTAGGCAGTATTGTCTCAAGTATGGATTGGTTAAAGTGCAGTGCATGCTATATATTGATGGTGTGCAGTGAGAGTATGAAAGAGTCTGTCTGTGTGGGGTGTGTTAAGTGTTCATCAGCCTGATAGCCTGAGGGAAGAAGCTTTCCTTCAGCCGGCTGGTGCGTAATTGGATGCTCCGGAACCGTCTGCCGTCTGCCACGGTTCAGTCGGGTCAGGTAATCAAAAAGTAAGCTACATGTTTAATTGGGTTGTGGGTTAGTTGTGGGTGGGTGATTATACAAACTTTAACTATTTTCTTTAAAATAAGGTGTTTTGAGCATTTTTTTTTCTGACAAATTGTCACAAATATGAAGACATCTTAATTCTTACAAGGAGTTTCTGAGTTCTCTCATCTTTCTGACCAAACTAATTTTTCCGAGGTAGGGTAATCAAGGAACACGTTCAGTGCTGCAAATAGTTTGTAAAGTTTGTCCTGCTTATTGTGGTCAAACAAATTGATTAAAGAAATAAAAGTAAAACTGACTGGCAAAATGGATTTGTCATTAATTGTGAAAACCGTTTAATATACTTTTATTTTTGATCATACAGTAAACAAAAAGACATTTTTCTAAACTGTAAATATTTCACTTTTATTTTATTTAAATTATAATTTTATTTAACAAACCAGATTGTGTTTTAGCCACAGAAGCATAGAGAATCTTGTCGCACTTCACTTCACCTCAAATGTTATTTGTTCTTCTTGCTTATTTTGTAGATAACTGACCAACAAAAATACACAATTAAGGCACAAATTATACCAAACAAATTTTCAGACAAAATATAAGTGTATATTTTAGTTTGTGGCCCGTCTACTACCCAACTGCAGGTGAATGATTTGTTTCACTTTATGGAAAATAAGGATTTAATTAAAGCTCCACTGTTATTGTTTTATCACAAACTTCTGTCGTATATTTGCTACATTTTTATACAAGTCACTGTTTTAAAGATGTCTTGATTATTTCTGCTCCATGCTGATGTCCTTTCATTTTCTACCTTTCTTTGCGGCATGTCAGGCGAGCGAATGTTTAATGAGTTAAACTGCCCAGTGCCCACTGTTTAGTTTTAGCCAGCATGATGCATCAAACTGGCACAGGATTTGCTTTAAAGCTATTTTACCGATGACGAGGACCGGTATCTTTACATTTAAAGTAGACACAAGCTTGAGAACAAGAGATCTTATCTATGTAACAAATGCTCTTAAATAATGTAGCCTAGTTGACAGCAAGCATCAGTTTTTATTATGATTGTGTTATCTGTCATATACTGTACAGTAGGCTATATGTAATCCAGGTTACTAGTGGGTAGTACACAGCAAAAGAGCTAATAGGAATACCCTTATAAATATGAGAAAAAACATTGGCAGATTACTCAACTAAATAATATATATTAAAATTATTTATTTAAATAAATAATTTATAATAGAGTATTATACAGCATCCAAGGAAACTGTGCTTTGGAATGACATCATTGTGCCTTCCGCTATAGCAGCTGATCAGCTTTACGAGTGTTTGAATGATTATAATGTAATGGAGGGAGCCAAGATGGCAGCAGAGTGAATGGTCACATTTTTTAGCGCTTGGGTACTTTGAGGAGTTTGTTAAAGTTAACAAAATAGTTATTTAGCGTGTAACGTCTTTAATTTTAAAAGCATATGTGTTCCTGAATATTTTTGATGGACATTATTTAATCTCTGACATGAATGGGGAAAAAAAGAGAAAGAATCAGTCCCTTCAGAAAAGTATTGGCTGGATACCTTGTGGAAGAAGGGGGCATGAAGTCAGCAAACATGGAGAATATCAATCTTGAGACAGAAATTGGTGCCATTGAAGAGGTTTTTGCAAAGCCTATTTGTTTTACTCCATCCAAGAATCCTACGAGGTATAAAGGTTCGGATGAAATCTCCTTATCTACACTTCAGATTCAGAAGCTAACCACTAAAATGGATGAAACGCATGACAAGGTGATTTCCATTGATAATACAGTCGCAGTCTCCTGTGGAAAACTAGATGAATTGTCTGAGAAATTCTCCCACGTGAATTCTCCGTAACAATGCAGCAGCTGCTTCACGTAAAAGCTGACTAACAGTTTTTGCCATTTTACTTCTGTTATACTGTATTTACACTAGTAACTCACGCTGTCCCATCCATCAAAACCGTGCTTCTGCCCTCGGGCTCTGTCACAGTGAAAGCACTCGACGTCACTTGAATATGCCCCTCCCACTGATTAGCATAGGCTTTGCATACAGCTTGAAGTTTAAAATGAAATCGAAAATGAAAACTGAAATGAAAAAGTGTCAATAAAAGGAAAGCTTAAATTTACATTTTAATTTGAATTGTGTCACTAATATAGAGTGAATATTAATAACACGCTTTGTAAAAATTGTGTTTGCATTTTATTTTTCAGTTTGGCTTTTTATTTTAATATTGGCAGTATTGATGTGGAAATGCAGTGAAAATGAAATGTTAAATTGGCAACTTCCTTTTAATCATTAATTTGACAGGGAAGATGTGTTGTCAAAGTGAAAATGAAAATTAAATAATTTCATTTCTTTTTCAGTTTTGTCAGATATTTTGCGAACAGTGTCCATTGATGAACAGCTTACAATACATTTGTGTATCGAGGGTTACATATATGTCTGTTCTTTAAGCTTTAAACAGACATATGACTGCAGCGATGTTTAGTTCTGCCAAGGTGCCATCTTTTAGCCTGTAGCCTACTAAGTTTTTTTCGAGCCTCAGCTGGGTCAGTTGGCATTTCTGTGTGGAGTTTGCATGTTCTCCCTGCGTTCGCGTGGGTTTCCTCTGGGTGCTCCGGTGTGTGTGTGTGAATGTTTCGCCAGAGATTGGTTGCGGCTGGAGAGGCATCTGCTGCGTAAAAATGTGCTAGATATGTTGGTGGTTCATTCCGCTATGGCGACCCGGGATAAATAAAGGGACTAAGCCGACAAGAAAATGAATGAATGAAAATTACTTCAAATACTTTACATTTATAGATTATATATATAAAATGAACGCTTAGTTTAATTCGCAGTGATAATTATGCAAGCATCATTATGCTTGGTATCAGCTTATTCTTCAGTATTCATTGATTGAGGCTCTATATTTTGAGAATTGCATTTAGTTAATAAATGATTATATTAATATATTTAATAAGCAAGTGTTGCTTCTTTTTACGATCTTAGATTTTTATTTAAAGAAAAAAAAACATTTTCTTTGGCAGGGAATGCTTGCGTTTTCCCTGTAATTTACATATCATAAAACAGACACATTATTAAGGTTAAAAATTGTTCATTTAAATTATGATCGGTCACAGGATTTGGTGGAAATTTACATCCCTACTCCACACAAAAAGCATCTGTTAAGCAAACATCTGAAAAACCCTTAATAATGCACCAACATTAAAGCATGCTATAGACCTGAACCATGCAGTGACTTGTATATTTTGTTGTATATCCAAAGAGAAGAAATATATCCAAAGATGACTTGTCAAGTTTAAATGAATCTGTCTAATCAAACTAAAAATAGATAGCAGAAGTCTGTGATTTATTTGTGTTATTTAGTTATTATGTTTCCTAAAATAAAATATATTGTGTTCAATGGGGTAAACATTGTTGTTTTTTACCCAGACATTTAAAAAGAATATATTTTAGAGCAGTAATCCCAATACCGTGTGTAGTGATGGTATACAGTTTAACCCAAAGAATGTATGTCAAATGAAGAAGTCAGAGATTTAAATAAATAAATGAAGTTTACTGAAGATAGTTTGCAGTTTCATCAGCAGAAGCCAGCTTCAACACTGGCAATGAGTTCCTAGGCCGCTCTGCTTACAATCACCAATCAATAACAATTATACTCTCACATAACGTCATTAACAGCGTCATACATATAGGTGTTCTAACCTGATTGGTTAAAACACAGATAGACAAGGAACATTTCCACGTGGGGTTCGTGCGTACAATTCTGAACATTATCTTAAGCATAAACGTCAGACATCCCTTAGACTGATTAGAGCTGACTCCAGACCTGTGAAACGGATCAACAATCAAATAAAACACACACACTTAAAGTATAATCTGTTTCCTATCCAAGGCTGAGTGTACTCTCTGCCGTCTTTATCAAAACTGGTTAAAAACCGGTATAATCTACATTCAGGCAGTTTTATCCTTACTACACAAAGTCTATCTTGAATAAAAGTAAAATCACTTAAAAAGAATTAACCGTAAAAATTGCTAAACCACTTTAGACATTTTAGACAGTATTGACTCATAGAAATAACAATAGAAACAGTTGCTTCCAGTCCTCAGCTCTCAGTTCCTCTCAAGGTCTCAGAGAACTCTCACCTAGTTTGATTGATCCAGAAAGTAGTTATAAAGAGACAGGCAAATGCACTGAACATTCTTATATTAAGTAATGTGTTAACTTTCAAATAATTATATTTAATTAATATATATATATATATATATATATATATATATATATATATATATATATATATATATATATATATATATATATACAAGAAACAAGATGATGAAAATGATAAACGTTGGTCCACTATGAAACTGTGATATATAGAATCCCATGACTAGTGTAAATATTGCATATAAAAAAGTGAAGAATTCTCATGGAGAAATGCCAAAGAAGATAAATTACTCATTAATATGGTTTACTGAAGTGAGATATGTTTAACAGTTAATTGACATTTATGATCAGTTTTCCTATTTAAATTCTAATCAAAACATCTTGAATCATTTTAAATTCTTTAGATTTTTGATATGCCAGTGATTCTGCTATGATAAAAAGATGGGTTGTCATGGGCCTTTTTTCTCCATATGCTGGGTTACACCATATTTCTATTTCCACTACAAGTGAATGCAACATAACGCTTAATAATATTCATTACTCATCATTTGAAGTGGATTAAAAAAAGGTTTTCAAAATGGTCTTATGGCAAAAATGGGTGTCGTTAAATAGTTTTAGGACACATTTGATGAAAGGTTTTGATGTACTAAATGTTTACTACTGAATAATGCTAATAGAACATCTAATTCATAATATTAAGTGTTTTTAGAATACTGCTTTATAGCCAGTTTGATAATAATGGGGTCAGACTAGGAAATCGCCTGAGGAGAAAACATTTATGTCTCAATAGATTTCAGGTATTTTCTCTGTCTTTGTTTTTTATTTTTAACCCAGTACGTAAAAAAACTGACAGTACTTTACATAGTAAATGTAAAATAAAAAAGAATCTAATCCTCTTAATACATTGCATAACTAAGGCTATAAATAAAGTCAAATTGAAATTACACTGCAAAAAAAAAAGGTTCCTCTGACTGATTTTGCTTGCTGATTTTCAATTTCAGGCCTGAGCAGTATAATTGCTGGAATTCCATCCATGAGTAAGATGCTCAACATATTTTTCTTTTTTACTTGATCAGCAGTGAATAGTGAATTTTGTAAATGATCTTTGACTTTTGTTGTTCTGTCTTCATGTTGATGTTCAGTTGTGTAGTTTTATGTTAATCAGCTGGAGAATGACATGTTCACTCTTAATGATTGTGTTTTTCTGTTATGTACTATATAAATAAATATTTTAGCAATATATTACTAGAAATAAAAACAGTATGTTGCAATACCTTGAATTTTCATGTACAGTACTTTACGTAGAGAATATTTAATACAAGAATGGAATCCTCTTAATGTATTACATAACTAAGGCTATAAATAAAGTTAATTTGAAAAGGTGTAAAGCTACACTGCAAAATAATGTTCCTCTGATTTTGTTCATTGCTTTTCAATTTCAGGTCACAGAATTAGACTTAAAAGTAGTATTGATGAAGATCGCCCCATGAGTAAGATGCTTAACATATTTCTCTTTTATTCTTGATCAGCAGTGAATAGTGAATTGTGTAAATGATCTTTGACTTGTGTTGTTCTGTCTTCATGTTGATGTTTAGTTGTGTTGATTCATGTTAATAAGCTGAAGAATGACATGTTCACTCTTAATGATTGTGTCTTCAGGGTCATTCAGTGATCCCATTGTCGGTGACTTTGGTGGGTGTAGAAGATGCTTGCATCTGCTGTTATTCTTATTACTTATAATATAAATAAATATTTTAGCAACATATTACTAGAAATAAAAACAGTATGTTGCAATACCTTGAATTTTCATGTACAGTACTTCCCGTATAGTGAATATTTAATACAAGAATGGAATCCTCTTAATGTATTACATAACTAAGGCTATAAATAAAGTTAATTTAAAAATATGTAAAGCTACACTGCAAAATAATGTTCCTCTGATTTTGTTCATTGCTTTTCAATTTTAGGTCACAGAATTAGACTTAAAAGTAGTATTGATGAAGATCGCCCCATGAGTAAGATGCTTAACATATTTTTCCTTTATACTTGAATAGCAGTAAATAGTGTAAATGATCTTTAACTTCTGTTGTTCTGTCTTCATGTTGATGTTTAGTTGTGTTGTTTTATGTTAATCAGCTGGAGAATGACATGTTCACTCTTAATGATTGTGTCTTCAGGTACAAGGGGGTATCCTAGCTTTCTTCTATCCTGTGACTCAGGTGGGTGTATAAGCTGCATTTTCTGTTATGTACTATATAAATAAATATTTTAGCAACATATTACTAGAAATAAAAACAGTATGTTGCAATTTCTGGTACAGTACTTTACACAGTAATTAAAAATATATATATATATAATCCTCTGGATGTATTACATAACTGAGGCTATAAATATAGGAAAATTAAAAATGTTCCCCTGATTTTGTTTGCTGCTTTTCAAATTTAGGTCTGAATAATAGTATTAATGGAGGTCGCCCCACACGTAAGATGCTCAACATATTTTACTTGAACAGCAGTGAATTATGAATTTTTAAAATGATCTTTGACTTTTGTTGTTCTGACTTCATGTTGATGTTCAGTTGTGTTGTTTTATGTTAATAAACTAAAGAATGACATGTTAACTCTTGTTGATTGTGTCTTCAGTGAGTGATGATGGCTTTCTTGGCTCCAGTGACTCAGGTGGGTGTATAAGATGCATGCATTTTCTGTTATGTACATACCTGCGAACATTTGTCTCGCATTTCTGGGAGTGGGGGGTTGGAGCAGGGGGTGCTGTGGTGTTAACTGTACCAAAGACAAGGGTATTGGTGGCAGCGTCAATTGGATGCTACAGTATACCATATACCAATACATGCATATATATATATATATATATATATATATATATATATATATATATATATATATATATACACACACACACAAACACTACTGGTAAAAAGTTTGGGGTCATTTTTTTTCATGTGTTTTTTTTTTTCTTTAAGAATATTATTCTGTTTATCATTCGGCATTACTGTTCCGCATTTATAAATGTAAAAAAAAAAAGTTCAATTGTTAATTAATTAATTTTCAATCGATTTTCCGTGGCTGGGATGCAGGGGCAGCAGTCTTAAGAGAGAACTCAAGATTTCCCTAGGCGTTTCCAGGCCAGACGAGAGACATAATGGGCTCTATTTTGATGGTCCATGCGCAAAGCGCAGGGCACAAAGGCTTTCAGGGCGTTTCGGAATCCACTTTTGCTAATTTAAGGACGGAAAAATCTGCTTTGCGCCGTGGCGCATGGTCTAAAAGGGTTGAGTTTATTTTCTTAATGAGTTATTGGTGTGTTTTGAGAAAAAAACAATCAGAGTCTCATCTCCCATTCCCTTTAAGAGCCTTGCGTCACGCCATAAGCGCATTTGCCATTTACATGACGTTAAGTAAGTGTAAGTGGAAAAACTGAGCATTTCACAAGCAAAAAAACAGTTGAACAGAGCATCTGCAGCACAAGAATGAGAGATAAATTATTAACTTTCACTTTTGCTCTTGGATAGGGAAACCTTTACGCACAGACATCAATTAGCCTATAAATAATTTATTTTGTTTGTTAAGCGCAAAGATTTGTTTCAAAACTATTTCTAAATTCAGTTCTAATTTCCAGCAAACGAATAAATGAACAATAATACTGAAGTGTGCTCAAAAACCTGAGTTATATCCTAAAACACATGCTGTGCCTCATATGGTCTAAAACCTGCAGGTGGACAAATCTAAGCTTGCTTTAATAAAACAAATATAAATATGGGTATAATAAATAATACTGCTAATAATAATAACATTATACAAAAGCAAATTGTTATGAATGAAACTGAAAAAGCCTCCAAAGATAAAGAAGGTAATAAAGCAGTGGATTTTCATATTTATGTAGGCTAGAAAATAATGTTTTGTAATATTTTAATCCTTTATATTTATATCCTATATATATTCTTATTATATCCTATATATATTCTTATTATAGCCTATATATATCCTTAATATTTTAATTCTTTTTCATATTTAAAGATATTTGCATATTGCTCTACATCTTGTGTGTATTAAGCAGTGTGTAAGCAGGTGCACAACTAACTGGACAATAGACCGGCTCTGCGCTGGAGTTTAGATCGGGTTTGTTTTGGTCTATTGAAAAATCTATAACAGTTTTTCTAAATAGCAACGCGCCAGCAGTGCGCCTTAACACGCTTTTATTTTTAGACCAGAACGCCTATGGGAGCACATTTGAGCGCAAATGCATTTGCTATTTAAATAGCGTGGCGCAAAACTTCAAAACGACTCTTGCGCCAAGCTGAAACTAGCAAACAACTATTGCGTCGCGCCTTGCGCCTCATTGCGCCGGGTGTATGATAGGGCCCATAGTCCCTCCAGCCTCCTCCCGGTGGGACATCCCTGGAACACCTCCCTAAAAGGGCGTCCAGGAGGCATCTGAAACAGCTCCTTCCGGGTGACAGAACTCCTCACCCTATCTATAAGGGTGCACCCTGCCACCCTGCGAAGGAAACTCATTTCGGCTGCTTGTATCTGAGATCTTGTCTTTTCGGTCATGACCCAAAGCTCATGATCATATAGGTGAGAGTAGGAACAAGTTTGGCTCAGCTCTTTCTTTATCACAACGAACTAGTACATTGACCATTACTGCTGCCACTATACCAATCTGCCTGTCAATCACACATTCCATCCTTCCCTCACTTGTGAACAAAACCCCAACATACTTGAACTCCTCCACCTGGGGTAGGGAGTCTAGGGACTTTCCTTCAACCTGGAGATGGCAAACCACCTTTTTCCGGTGGAGCACCATGGCCTCGGACTTAGAGGTGCTGATTCTCATCCCAACCACGTCACACTCGGCAGCAAACCACCCCAGTGCATGCTGAAGGTCCATGTTCGATAAAGCCAACAGAACATTATCAGTGAATAACAGAGATGAAATCTTGTGGTCCCTGAACCGGACCCCCTCCAGCAAAAGGCGGCACTTTAAAATTCTGTTCATAAAAATGATGAACAGAATTGGTGACAAGGGGCAGCTCTGCCGGAGTCCAACATGCACTGGAAACCAGTCTGACTTATTGCTGGCAATGCGAACCAGACTCCTACTCTGTTTATTCAGGGATGAGAAAGCCCTTAACAGAGCACCTCTGACCCCATACTCCCAATGCACCCTCCACAGAATGCCACAAGGGACATGATTGAATATCTTCTCCAAGTCCACAAAAAAACATGTGGACTGGTTGGGCATACTCCCATGAACCCTCAAGGACCCTCGTGAGGGTATAGAGCTGGTCCACTACCACAGCCTGGATGAAAACAGCATGGTTCACCCTTGATTCTTGATTCAACTATTGGTCAGATCCTCCTCTCCAGTACCTTGGCATAGACTGAGAGGGAGGCTGAGGAGTGTGATCCCCCTGTAGTTGGAGCACACATTCCATTTCCCCTTCTTAAAAATGGGAACCACCACCCCAATTGCCCAGTCCAGAGGCTGCTACGGGCGTACTGCTACGGGCGTACTGGTAGTCTTCCTCCATGATCTCCCCAAACTCTTCCCAGAGTTAAATTGTTAAATATTTATTAAAATGTTAAATAACTGCTTTCTTATTATATGTTATTTCAAATAAAATTATTAGTCCAGTCATTATTGCTTTTATTACTATTGCCATTAATAATAATAATAATAATTATTATTATTATTATAATTAATATTAGAGTGATTTTTGAAGAATGGAATAATGAAGATGAAAATTCATCTATTAAATCACTGATATAAATTATATAATAAAATGATAAAACTAATTTCGAACAGTTCATTTATAGTGCAATAACATTTCACTATTTTACAATGTGCTTTGTATTTATAGTGATATAAATGCAGGCTTGGTGAACAGAAGAAGCTTTTTTTAAAACATTTAAAAATCCTATTGACACCAAATGTTTGACCAGTAGTGTATATTTTAGCAATAAATTACTAAAATAAAAACAGTATGTTGCAGAAGTAAGATAATCAACATATTTTACTTTTCTATTTAATCAGCAATGAATAGTGAATTTTGTAAATGATCTTTGACTTTTGTTGTTCTGATTTCATGTTGATGTTCAGTTATGTTGTTTTATGTTAATAAGCTGAAGAATAACATGTTCACTCTTGGTAATTGTTAACTCGTGTTAACTCTTGATGTTAACTCTTGATGATAGTGTCTTCAGTGAGTGATATCAGATTTCTTCAGCCCTATCACACAGGTGGGTGTATAAGCTGCATGTATTTGCTGTTATGTACTTATAATATAAATAAATATTTTGGCAATATATTACTAGAAATAAAAACAGTATGTAGCAATACATTTTACTCACATTATGATTGTTTTTGTGATTTGTTTGCTTTTGAGCTGAATGGGTTATGGCTATATTTAAGTATGTGATTTAGTTTTATGAAAGTTATGCAAGTCTTATTTTCTATTCCGTGAATATTGCAGATGAAGATTATCTGGAGTGGCAAGGGAAGAGATTTTTTAGACATAAGAGAAAGATGGGGAATAGCACTGATTTCATCAGAGACATCTCCACAATACCAAGAACCCCCTTGAAAAACAATTAAACTCCCTCAAGAACAAGAGAGGGTTACTGAAGTTTCTCCTGGCTGTCCAATCACAGGTAGAAGAAAGAGAGGACAGATGTACTACAACATAAGGTGTACTATATAAAGGGTGTCAAAATTAATTGTTTCTTTGGTGCAACGCAATGTAGACGCAGTATCAGTATCGGTTCAGTAATAATAATAACCAGTTATCATTTATCTCATATGTGCTATGTGGTGGTAGCTTACTATGGTGAGGGAGGAGAGCATGTGTTATTTAAAAACTCCAACTACTTAAAATCACAGAAACTGCACAATTTGTGTGTGTTTGCTAGACAGCCTTTCACTAACACTTACAGCAAAAGCCCCTATTTCACGGCTATTGGGAAAATGAAAGTAAACTCCGTTTCTCTCTCTCTCTCTCACTGTGGCCCATTTGATCAGCTGGCGTGACTTTTCCTCTCCTCTCGGCTGTTACAGCGATACTTCTGGAAACAGACACAAGCGCATATTTGCAGAGTTAGTTTTCTTCACCGTGTCTATCATGGATCAGCTGTGTACGGCGCTGCCGTTTATCAGTGTTTATCATCGGTGAACAGCACCAGAGTGTTAGAGCTCTTTCTGTTGAGCACGTGACCAATCATAAAGTGTAAGAACTCGCCCGACAAGACTCAGAAATCAAGGGGGATATTTACATTTGTTTATTTGCTATAAATGCTCATGTTGTTCTGTGCATGTACTTGAGGTTTTAAAGGTACAATTTATATATCTGACTGTATTGAAGGACAAAATTGTATAACAAATAATATAAAAATATACATTTATACATTTTTCTTTTGCTGTGAAGTCAAATTTTAAATTGTTTTTGGAAAGCATCGTCGATGCACTGATATATTGAATTGAATCGCATGATAATCGTAACCAAACCCGACCGTGAAACCAGTGTAGGTACACACCTGTATACTATATCTAGTTACTGCTGATTTACTCTGATTTAGTCTAGACATGTAACAAAAAAATTAAATATTAAAGTTTGAGGACAAACCTTATGGTGGCTTGAGAAAGCCTGATGAAAGTTATTTATTTAGTTTAAAAAATATCAAGTTGGATGAATTAGCATAATGTTAGCATGATTCCAACATGAATTGTCATGTTGTTAGCATGTTCGAATTATTAGCATGTGTTAGAACAGCTAGTCAGTCTATGAGACAGTTGCTAGGGTGCTGTAAATGGTTTTTAGGGCATGGCTAGTATGTTTAAAGGTCATCAGTGATTGGATGCTGGCTAAACTGAGTTAAATGAGGCCAGACTCTAGTCTGTTATGCAACATAACATGCAACACTTGGTAAAGTTGAAAATGTATCTAAAATACTTTATTGCAGGGTTTCTATAGGGCACTGAGAAGCATTACAAGACATTACATTTTTATCGAAATAAGGCTTTAAAGGCACAGTTCAGCCAAAAATGAAAATGACCTCATTTACTCACCCTTCACTCGTTCAAAACGTTCTTTTTTTCTGTTAAACATAAGAGAAGACATTTTAAAAGTTACCATTGATTTCTATAGTATTTGTCTTTCGATGGAATTGTTTTTACTATGGAAGTCAATGGAATAACATTCTTCACAATATCTTCTTTTGTGTTCAACAGAAAAAGAAAACTCATAAACAATTGGAACCACTTGAAGGAGAGTAAATGCTTTGTAAGTTTCTTTGAGTGAACTCCCTTTAAATGGCATTAAAAAGCGTTACATTTTATATTTTTATTATAATTTATTGTAGATAGTTTTAAGAAAAAAGTGATATAATCTGTTTATTTTAGTCATGCTCCTAGTGCATTTTATTCCACACTGACCGTGCATGCTATTTATTCCAACTTTGTTCACTCGCGGTCAGTTTTCTTCCCTACCTGACTATTGCCGCTAAATTTAAACCTCGTTTCCACAATCTCACATTTACCTTTTTACTAGCCGTTATACTAAAAGAGAAGGTAACAGTCAAAAATGATAACAGTCAAAAATCTAAGTTGTACAAAAATGTTATTTCTTAACTTTATTTGTCATCAAAATACTTTTTATATTTCTGACAGCACAATAGGAAAAAGTGTCTTAGAGAATAATGTCATAATGAAAATGTCATTTAAAACTCCAAGTTAAATGCCCTTTAAAGACAGCACATCCACATTTTGCTCATATTCCACTGTTACTCATTAACAATCTGCTGGTTCTGTCTGAGGGCCGTTATGCACATAATGTGCAAAGACAGACGGGTATTGCATTAAATATATATATTTTAAATGGCATTTAAAAAAAGCATTAAATCAGATTAGAAGATACCAGCAAAAATTGCGTATTAGGTTTACTGCTTTTAGCCAGTTTGGAATTTATGTATTAAAATAAAGAGATGGTCTGGGGAGAAAATAATTATGACTCAATACACTTCTGTTAATCGTTCTGTTTTGTATTGTTTTTTTCTTTCTTTCTTTTTTATTGCACAGCTTAGCTTCCGTAATAAGCTATCTGTTTACTTTATATTATTATTTTTATATTTTATCTTTATATTTACCCAAAGGCGGCATTTATTAAATGTAAAAAATATATATTTATAAGAAAAATTAAATAACTGCTTTTTTTATTATATGTAGTTTCAAATGAAATTATTAGTCCAGTCATTATTGCTTTTATTATTATTATTGGCATTAATAATAATAATAATAATAATTATAACTAATATTAGAGTGATTTCTGAAGACTGAAATAATGAAGATGAAAATTCATCTATTAAATCACTGATATAAATTATTTAATAAAATGATAAAACTAATTTCGAACAGTTCATTTATAGTGCAATAACATTTCACCATTTTACAATGTGTTTTGTATTTGTAGTGATATAAATGCAGGCTTAATGAGCAGAACATTTAAAAAAACATTTAAAAATCCTATTGACACCAAACTTTAGACCGGTAGTTTTTATACACAAACACACACACACTCATATATAAATTATCAGAATAAAGAACCTGCTCCGTTCAATACCTACCAGTGCAGTGGCAGGAGACCGAGAGACTTTATTCTGTAGCTGTGTGTCACATTTTCTTTGGTGTTTACGGTTTTAATACAATGGACAATGAATCTGTGTGTTATTTTACTTTTACTTTTTTTAACAAATTTTGTATTGTATGTGGAAATGTGTAAATACATTGTTTTTTTCAATAAAATTATTAAAGCCTTCTATTGTTATATCAATTCAATTAATCACCCATCCTGTGATGTGTATTTGTGGGACATTTATTTGTTATTTGAGTTAATTTAGCAAACACTTCATACTAGTTTTCCATTAAAATTTATTATTAAATGAAAGTATATTTTGTAATGCTTAAAATAACTAGTTCATCTACATTTAAGTTATTAAAATATAGATTTTAGTGTTTTTTTACCACACACACACACACACACACACACACACACACAGATTCTTCATATGTTAATATGTGCTGAATTTAATATCTAATTTTACTTGAAGGAAATGTTTTTAAAAACCTGAATAAAAAAAAAATCAATAGCATGAGTTAAACAGTGTCCTCTTCAGTTGTTTTTCTGTGTGAATACTGCATATTTGTCACTGTTCTGGTTGTGCACTGGAGTGAATCCTGATTTTTCAGCGATCTCCTTCACTCTGACAGCAAAACCCGACACTTGCTCTTTTGAAAGATCCAACAGGAAGCTGAACAAGAAAAACAGAGATCATAAGCATTCAGTGCAGGTTGAGTAGATCTGTGCTAATATAAACATCTTGTAAGCAACAGTTATTGGTCAGTGTTTTATTTTTTACTTTGCTTAACTCACGTTGCTAACTCTATAACCAGAGCAGCATCAGGCGCTGCGATCTCTCTCAGAGCAGAATCCAGCTGATGGACCATACTGAAAAACCACAGACACATTGTGTTAGCATTACATATTTTATGATGGTCACTCAGATCTCCAGTATATAAACATGCTTCACCTTGCTGAACAGAAGATGGTGTTGAACAGGTTCCTGTATTTGCTTTTGAGAGGAAGTTTGCTGAGTGAGTCTGGAGACAGAAATGACACTTTCACTCCATTCACGTTCAGCAGATCTGGAAGACAAAACAAATGTTATTTAAGTCTATGTGATGGGAAGTTTATAAGAAGATTAGTTTGATTCAATATGTCAATAGCAGTACTTTAAAGGATTTTCTTTAAACTCCTGCATCCCAAAACTTGCTTGATTAGAAAAAAACATTTGTAATTTAAAAAAAAATAAGATTGTTTTGAATCCTCATCCAGGAATCATCATGAAAATGACTTTGGATGTTCAAAATACAACACTATATAGAGGAAAAAACAGCATGTTTATTCAAAAAACAATTTCTTTATGACCGGAGTCTGCATAAGTAAAGACATTTACATTTTGGATGACAAGGGAGTGAACATTTTATTCTTGAAGTGAACTATTGCTTTAATTGGTTTGACATTAATAGGACGATACCAAGCTCTTGAGTTGGCGAATGTTCCACAGGTTGAGTTTGAGAAGCAGACGGATCACTCTGTGAGTTTTCTTCTGTTTTGAGACTTTCTGTGGATTGACAGCAGGAACTTGAGGTGTTTGGTGGATCATCATTTAGTGGAGATCTCCCTCTAGCGGCGAGACACTCAAACAACTCCAGCACATTCACTTCAGAAATATCCTGAGCCGTCTGAGAGACACAGATGACCAGAGAGAGGTAAATCACCATTTAAATATCACTGCAGTTCATTAAACGTTACTGGAGTTTTTTTAAAGCCTGCATGAACCGGAAGTTGCTTAGACATTTATTTATAGTATGTTGATGTACTTCCAGTTCCAACTGAAATTGAATATTGAGAAGGGCTTTGTTTTTGGGCATCATTCCCCTACAGCAAACTAAAGGGGGTATTTATATGCAGTTGCTATGGAAACCCAAGGGTTAACGTCAACAGAAGGAACACCACTCCAAATGTGGAAGCAATTGGTCAGAATTTAATTGAAGATTACCAAAACAAACTACATTTTTTAGTGTATGAACTAGCACTGAGTAATTATTCACCTTAAGAATAAACAATATGAGCTGGCAAAATAAACATTGTACGTTTCAGTTTCATACAGACTATAACATACAACATGTTAAAAGCTGTGGTTGTACACACAAGGTTTCCATCTGTAATTTTAATCTGAATTAATAAGTGTTCTTCACCTTTACATAATGATTGTTCTGTGTCTTCAGCAGCTCTTTGTTTTCAGTCTCAATGCCGAAGGACAGATATGGACTGGAGACAATGTCGCCCCAGTATCCTCGTAAAGCAACCCCATTTCCTCTCTGGTAATAACACACACATACACACACACACACACACACACACTATTAAATAAATGTATATGGTGAATGTCTATGAAATATTGAAAACACTCACATGGTTGAAGACTCGAGTTGAAAGCAGACTCTGATTGGCTGTCTGGTAAAGCCCCTCCCTCATCTCAAAGGCCACGCCTGTTTCTCTCCATTTGGCATACTGATGTTTGTTGATGACGCCACACTGATGGAGGAGAATCACAGGGTTTTGTTAAACAGCAGTGAGATCATGCTTTCATACAATTATCAAAATAGTAATAATTATAAGAAGACTTCAGAATAATAAGAAATAATCATTGCTGGAATAATAGCCGGCAGCTAGCTCTCTGCAGCTCTCACATGGTCGCCCACTAAAGCTAAGCACAACTGCGCCCAGTCAGTACTTGAATGGGAGACCACATGGGAAAGCTAGGTTGCTGCTGGAAGTGGTGTTACTGAGGCCAGCTGGGGGCGCCCAACCTGCGGTCTGTGTGAGTTCTAATGCCCCAGTATAGTGACGGGGACTATACTACTCAGTCTGTGCCGTCTTTCGGATGAGACGTTAAACTGAGGTCAGGACTCTCTGTGGTCATTGAAAATCTCCAGCATCCTGGCCAATTATGTACACTGGCCTCTGTCCATCATGGCCTCCTAACTCTCCCCATACACTTTTTGTCATAAAGGGCTTGTTAATGATTGACTTTGTCAATCAAATAATAATTTTTATGTCCTAATTTAAATATTTTATATCAAAATGAACATGCTAATGTTCACTGTTTAAAAATGATGATGTCATTATGATGTCATTTCAACTTGTTATTTAATTATAATGAGGGCTTTGTCATTTTTTATTTGTGATGTCTATCTAGCCATATCCCACAATTTCATCTTTTTATGTAATAACTGACTTCATCTTCTCATAATAATGTCATATTTTACTTAAGTCATAATGTTGAGCTTTTTATACCATATTCAACATAAATATCAACTTATTTATCGGTGGTACGGTGACTTAGTGGTTAGCACTGTCCCCTCACAGCAAGAAGGTTGCTGGTTTGAGTCACGGCTGGGTCAGTTGTCATTTCTGTGTGGAGTTTGTATGTTCTGCTCGTCTTGGCGTAGGTTTTCTACAGGTGCTTCGGTTTCCCCCACAGTCCAAACACATGCACTATAGGTGAATTGAACAAGCTAAGTTTTCTGTAGTGTGTGTGTGAATGTGAGAGTGTATGGGTGTTTCCCAGTGCTGGGTTGTGGCTGGAAGGGCATCCGCTGTGTAAAACATATGCTTGATAAGTTGGCAGTTCATTCCGCTGTGGCGACCCCAGATTAATAAAGGGACTAAGCCAACAAGAAAATGAATGAATGAATGAATGAATGAAACTGGTCGTAGTGTATGAGGGTGTGTGTGAATGTGAGTGTGTATGAGTCTTTCTCAGTACTGTGTTGCAGCTGGAATAGTTGGCGGTTCATTCCACTGATAAATAAGGGACTAAGCTGAAGAAAAGTGAAAGAATGAATGAATTCATTATCTTGTTTACCTTACAATTATTTAAAATTGTTTTCACTTAATTTTACCCATTTTAAATCTCATCTCTGTTTTATTTCTATGTCCTATTTCATAATCTACTTCATAATTAAAAATTTAAAGTGATGATTTTAACTAAAATTGGTGTCGTTTCATATATGAACATCCTATAAGTTGTTAATATTTAACTTTTTTTAAACAAATGTCATCATAACATGCAGTAAATTGAGCTCTGTTGCACTTTTCTGATTGGCTGTGAATAGTAAAGCAGTATATAATAGCATCAGATGTGCTCCATACTCCTCTCTGATGTAGCTTCATGTTGAGATCCCAGTCGAATGCTCCCTGTCGAGAGTCGTATCGAGAGCCCAGATGCTGCCGAACACGAGCGTCCCACACTTTACTAACACTGGCTGGAGCTGACGGAGGCCGTTCCCACAGCTTAAAGATCCGCACCAGCTCATCTCTCTCCTTAAACTATGAGGAAACAGCAGAAGAGTGAATAACACTGAGCTTATTGTTATATGATCAGGTGAGCGTATGTATGTGTGTGATGGACCTTCAGTAAGCTGGTGTCGAGGCAGGAGTGACTGAGAGTGTCTGTGGACAGAGAGTCAGTGATGGAGATGGAGAGCTGAGCTGCAGCCTGTTTTACACTCTCTTCTGCCTCTTTGCGGATCTCTAAGTTTCCAAACACCTCCAGAAACACTTCAGTCTTCTCTGAAAAATACAACACAAAACTAGATTCACAGGACTATATAAGCAAACATATATGCAGTATGCTACATTGTTAGGGTACAAAAACTGAAATACTTTACGTTATTTTCAGACCTATATCATTCCCTAACTTTAAAAGGAAAAAGAAATTAATAAAAAGTAATATGTTAGTTTATTATAATAGTGTTATTTTATTCATTTAAATATAATTTTAGTTAATAGATTTTTAGTTAGGTCTATAAAAACTAAAGGCTTTTCGTATTTTCAGAGTTTTTTTTATTGCATTATTTCCTATATTTTCCTACACGTTTCCCTTGGTAACAACGGAAAATATATCAATCTTTTAACGTTTATTGGTAACACATTACAATGACATTCCATACGTAAATGTTATTTAATGTATTTATTAACCTCAACAAACAATGAACAATACATTTCTTATAGGAATATTCATCTAACACTTTATTAGGTACACCTTACCAGTACTGGGTTGGACCTCTTTTGCCTTTAGAACTGCCTTAATCTTTCATGGCATAGATTCAACAAGGTACTGGAAATATTTCTCAGAGATTTAGGTCCATATTGACCTGATAGAATCACACAGTTGCTGCAGATTTGTCGGCTGCACATCCATGATGCGAATCTCTCGTTCCACCACATCCCACATTCTAAAAGTCTGGTGACTGTGGAGGCCATTTGAGTACAGTGAACTCATTGTCATGTTCAAGAAACCAGTGTGAGATGATTTGCGCTTTATGACATGGCGCGTTCTGACCCGACTGTCCGAATGTTGAAGCAGAAATAGAGACTCATCAGAGCAGGCAACGTTTCTCCAATCTTCAATTTTCCAGTTTTGGTAAGTCTGTGAATTGTAGCCTCAGTTTCCTGTTCTTAGCTGACAGGAGTGGCACCCGGTGTGGTGTTCTGCTGCTGTAGCCCATCTGCCTCAAGGTTGGACGTGTTGTGTGTTCAGAGATGCTCTTCTGCAGACCTCGAGTGCTTATTTGAGTTACTGTCGCCTTTCTATCAGCTGGAACCAGTTTGGCCATTCTCCTCTGACCTCTGGCATCAACAAGGCATTTGTGCCCACAGAACTGCCACTCACTGGATATTTTCTCTTCATTCTCTGTAAACCCTAGAGATGGTTGTGCGTGAAAATCCCAATAGATCAACAGTTTCTGAAATACTCAGTCCAGCCCATCTGGCACTAACAACCATGCCACGTTCAAAGTCACTTAAATCACCTTTCTTCCCCATTCTGATGCTCAGTTTGTACTGCAGCAGATTGTCTTGACCATGTCTACATGCCGCTGAATGCATTGAGTTGCTGCCATGTGATTAGCTGATTAGAAATTTGCATTAACAAGCAGTTGGACAGGTGTACCTAATAAAGTGGCTAGTGACTGTATGTTAACCTTAGTTAACCTTAGTTTTTTCCTTTAAACAGTACAGCCATTCATTAATAGTTCTGAATAACTATTTGAATTAACTAATATTGTATAATTTAACAATTGATTAGTAAATGTTGAACTGTGATAAATAAATGCTGTAAAATTATTGTTCATCCCTTAATCATGAAAGTCAGAAAAAGTAATGTTAGGATACGTACTGTGCACACTCATCTTTTCAGGGGGCAGAAGTGATATATACAGCAGTAATAGTTGTCTGGCAAGAACTTCCATACTGTTCTCAATCACCCAAACCTGCAACAAGCCACACATCTTATTATTAATGAGCAAAAGCATTGATTTAGGTCATGTGGTATTATGTGATAAAGGCTCTGAATTCATAATTTACACACATGTAGTGTATCCGAGTGTATGAGTCCAGTGATGGTCTTCAGGATGTGTCTGGGGTCTCCACTGCCCACCAGCAAAACATTCAGCTCTCCATGTGGCCTCAGTCTGTGTGTGTCTGTAAATACAATGATGAAAACACAAGTGGATACATACGAGTTTAGTTAGTTAAGCTAATCTATGTGATGTTTTGTACTTTTCTTTTTGCCTTTTTTGATGTTTAAACAAAGTTCCAACAAACAAAGAAATACATATTTTCTTTTTCTACCCTATTTTCAATATAAACAGTGCAGAAAGATGAGTTTTAAAAAAGTAACAAGTAAATATCTACTGTAAGTAAATTAAATACATTTTATTTAAGAAAACAAGTGAATAAAAGTTAAAACAAATGAATAAACAAATAAGTAAATATCTGGTAATATTAAAACACACTAAAGAAATCTATCAATCAAATGATGTATGCCGGTGTGGCGGGAGGCGCACCCTTTTATTAACTGCAATAGATTTTTAAAAAATCAATAACAGAGTTAAGACAGTAATGAGAGTGACTGAGGTGAGTTAATGGAACCCTTACTGAAGCCTTACTGAAGATATAAAAATAAATAAATAGTTTGACTTTAATATAGTACAGATGAGATTAAGTAAATTGTTTAATCTTTAGTTTAGTTTAAAACAGTTACACCAAATTTATGTGTTCCATGTAGCCTAAATGTCTGTTTAAAACCCACCAAAAAAAGGCCTCATTTTAGGCTACAATCAATATTATTATTTTACATTTATTTGTAAACCTCGTGCGTTTTAAAATGCGTTTCACTTCTTGTCCCTGCTTTATCTATCAAAATATTAATAATTTTACATTTTAATCAGTTATGGCCTTTGATTTTTATTTTTTTTATTTTTTTTATGAAGACTGAGAATGAAAGTCTATGACGAGGGGCTGCGTTTCTCGACACAACACCTGTAAGCAAACCTGATTAAACAGTTAGACGGTCTTTTTCCTGAAACTTTAGTCATATGTAATCAATGGTTTTGTAATGGCTTTTTCCAAGCATGTAATGTTTTAGTAGTTCGTTAGTTCGCGTTACAGTTTTAAGTTTAACATTAGAGGATAATCTGGTGTTTAGTCTTGTTCAACTTACGTTTGGTTACCTGAGTTCAGCAGGTCTCGAGCTGGTCCAAATCCCCACCAGGTCACACAGCCCGCACCCTCAACAGTCCCACGAGCGCTCATCCTTCATCAATGAAAATAATTTAGCAATCAGCAAAATGGTTGCGTGTGAATGTCTGCACTTCTCATGTCCCGTTTCAGCGGACTGATGTTGATTGTTAGCTATTAGCAGCCGTCTGCACTGTTTCGCAGCAATATTTAGCATATCCAACTGTTAGTCAAGGAAAAAATGCTTTCTTATAGAAAGGATGTGAATGTGTGAGAGTATAAATGCTGTAATATATTCAACAGAGAGTGAAGCTAGCCCTCTATGTAACTCACCTCTCTCTTCTCGTGTCGTGTAAACAACAAGCGTTTGTTAGACTGTTGCTCGGCAACAAGAAGCAAGCTCTAAAACCTTCAAATCCACTGATCCATGTTATATTTTTTAGGTAGCGTTTCTACACACGAGAGTAGTTGTTTAAACTTATTTTCAAATACTTATTTTTAATGTCATAATTTTTTATTTCAATTACAGTGGGTAGTCTGTCGCCTCACAGAAAGAAGGTCGCTGGTTCGAGCCTCGACTGCATTTCTGTAAGGAGTTTGCATGTTCTCCCCGTGTTGGCGTGGGTTTCCACCGCAAGTCCAACGATACAGGTAGCTACAGATTAATTATGTAAGCTAAATTGTCATTTGTGTATGTGTGTATATGGGTGTTTCCCAGTACTGAGTTGCAGCTGGAAAGGTATCCGCTGGTGGTTCATTCTGCTGTGGCATATAGGTAATATTTTTTGGTGCATTTGAACCAAATAGATTTATTAAAAGTATATTTTAGTCACCGAACATCTTTAGAAATAGAAATATAATACATTTAAATTCAAGTACAAAGTAGGCCTATATTAAATAAATTTCAAGCTTCAAAATTTCAACTAAATTTTATACATTTTTTGTTTCTCTTGACTTTTCCTCTTTTAAAAATATATTTTATATATTTCCCCCTAACATATCGATTTGAACTAATCTAATGTATATGCACAAATATGTACATATAATATAATATTGTAAAGCATACTATGTAGAAAATATCAATTTAAAAAATATGTTTGTGAGCGGTGTACTCACATATGCACTGTATATTGATTTTAAGCATCGAACCAAAATAAAAATAAATAAGTAAGTAGTCACAAATCAAATCTTAATATATAAAAAGCAAATGCAAAAATGAAAGTAAATGCTAACATCAGTCCAGCTGTGATTTATAAAATACATTTTGTGGTAAGGCATTCTCTGAAAAGCAGTCCCCTTATTTCTTGAGTGGTACTGTTAATTATGCTCTAATCACAGTTCATTAATGTTTAATTCAGAAGTTGATTGAACAGTTAGAATTTTGGAGGCCTTGCTTCGTTTCAGTTAAGCAAAATGCCCTTTAATGTGCTAAATAATGATGCCAAGCCTTTTATATAGATTCTCTTGACTGTCTAGATCAAGTCTAAAAAGGTGTTGTGTTATCCTGTGGTGTGTTTTTCAGAAGGATTTGCAAAGTCTTGGCTGTAAATATCTGCTTTCCAGATTTTTTTTTTGTTTACATTAACAGAATGTAAATAGAAGATGCATTAGGATATGTTACATTATACTCAAGTGAACTGGGGTCAGATGCATACTACTCTATGCATACATTTATAGTTTTGTTAAGCAATTTTGTCATTAGAAAAAGGTGTGAAAGTATTCTGACATCCCACACCGGTCATCTTTAAAATGACACCGCAGATCTCTTTTACAGTGAGTCCAGCAGCGTTTAATTTTTGGAAAATCACCAAAGTGTGGAGAACTTCAGAGATACTTTCCTCTCTTTTCATGTATATGATATTTAAGAATGTTTTGTTTTTAGCAGGCTCTGCATTTTGGAAAGCAGCCATCTGAGCTCAGATAAGTTCTCAAATTCATAGTGAACTTTCAGTGAAGCAGATTCCATTTCAGAAGAACCAATCTTACGTGTTAAATGCAAGACCTGAAAATCTGGTTTCAGTGTCAGGTGCAGATATCCATGTTTGTGTTCAGTTCACCATGTTCACTCTTGACAACAGGATTGTAAAACCCAAGGCAAGTTACAGTTTTCTTCTTCTTTTTTTGTTATTTTCAGATGAATCTTCTGAAAGTGATTCATGTGTAGAAATAGACTTGTGATGTTGGATGCTATGTGACGTTGTTTTTGTATACAGGCTATAAGTGTCAGTTTGACAGCGAGCGATCTCACTCTCATTTTACTATTTTATTTAAATGAATAATTTGTGTGAAACTACAAATATTGATAAATACTGTATACATGGCAGCGCAGTGGCTTAGTGGGTAGCACAATCGCCTCACAGCAAAAAGATCACTGGTTTGAGCCCCGGCTGGGTCAGTTGGTATTTCTGTGTGGAGTTTGCATGTTTTCCCTATGTTGGTGTGGATTTTCTCCAGGTGCTCCGGTTTCCAAAAAGTCCTAAAAACATGTGTGGTATAGGTGAATTGAGTAAGCTAAGTCGTTCGTAGTGTATGTGTGTGAATGAGTGTATGGATGTTTCCCAGTGATGGGTTGCAGCTGGAAAGGCATCCGCTCCATAAAACATATGCTGGATAAGTTGGCGATTCATTCCGCTGTGGTGACCCCAGACAAATAAAGGGATTAAGCCGAAAAGAAAATGAATGAATACTATATACATTTCCCATGCGTTGCGGTAGCGCAGTGGGTAGTGCTGTCGCCTCACAGCAAGAAGGTTGCTGGTTCGAGTCCCAGCTGGGTCAGTTGGCATTTCTGTGTGAAGTTTGCATGTTCTCCATGTGTCGGCGTGGGTCTCTTCCGGGTGCTCTGGTTTCCCCTTCAAGTCCAAGGTTCATTCCCCTGTGACAACCCCTCTTTAATAAAGAGACTAAGCCGAAAAGAAAATGAAATGAATTATACATTTTCCAGATCATTAAGAAGCATTTAAAGTGATGTGAAACTGAAATGATAGTCAAATAAAAAAATATTTTTTCTTTGTGTCAGTTAAAAAGCCAAACTTAGAGACAGAAATTCAGTTTGTGTTTTGTTTAAATGGATCAGTAACCTGTATGACAGCATATTTTATTTTGTGTCATACTCTGCTGTCTAGGGTAGAAAGTTTGTCTGTTGCCTAATTAGTTTCTACCAGTAGGGAACATATTGTAATCTGTTTAAATAATAATAATAATAATGTTGAAATGTTCCACTATTTAAAATAGTTTCTGTTTTGTGAATAGATTTGCTTTCTATAAATATTTATGATTACTTGAAAAAACGGGTTTTATTTACACACCTTACACTTGTTCCAGATTCAAACTTTGAGTTTATTTTGAAGAAATATTTCTAAGAATTTCAATATTGTTTTCAACATTTTTCAGGAATGTTGACAGAGGAAAGAAACTCAAGCAGGTTTGTGAATAGTTTTTGGAAAGTTAATGACGGCATAATTAAAATTTTGCGGTGAGCAATCCCTTTTTAATGAGATAACCTATTTCATTTGCAGCATTTTCAAGATCATCAAGTGGAGTCACAGATCACATAGGGAATTTGTTATTGTAGACCACTGAGCCTAAAGTAAGTTTTTACATTTTTTGGTTGGCAAATATTGATCAGCACATAAATATTGTTAATTTTGTTAAAATATTGTTAATATTGTCTCACAATGTTGATGTTTTTTTACAGCATAAACACTTGTTTTCATAGTCATTTTAATGAATTTTCCACCAAATGTACAGAGATAAAAATGTCTGATACCAAAGAAGAGTCAAAAACTACTCAAGGCAAGTAACTAAATTTTTTTCTGAACTGTACATAACTCACTATTAGAAGATACAAATGTAAACATTTTCTTTCTCTTCCACAGCGTTGTCTCTGGTTTGTTCATCTGACTTTGTTCAGTCTCATCCTGGAGATGATGCTGTTCTGTCATGTTATCTCCATCCATCAATCAGTGCTGTTTCAATGGAGATCAGATGGTACAGAGAGGATGATCTGGTTTGTAGTTATACGAATAAACAGATTACCATGTCTGTAGACTATGTGAATAGAGTGAGACTCTCAGCTGAACATCTAGCCATTGGAAATGTTTCATTAACTGTTAGAGATGTCGAATCATCACAGAGCGGCTCATATAGATGTGAGGTCAGCCATGAAGGTCAAACACTGAAGAAACACATTTTTCTCTCTGTCGTCTGTAAGTATATTTCTTGAGTTAAATGCTTGCACTAATAATGCTGCAGTATAGTCTGATTTTTAAATGGTTTTATCTCTTGACAGAAAACTTTTATGCTACATAGTTTAACCCTTGTGTATTGTTCAATTTGACTACCCTTTTGTTATGTTGAGGGCTGTTTTTGTCCCATTGACTTCCAGCATATCCACATTTTTTGATAGCAAAGCCATGACAGCATGTAATCATGCATCTTGATTGTTGGTGGTTTTCCGTGTTAGGAAGAGGTACTATTTGTGATTTTTATTAACCCTTTATTTGTAATATTATACCTTTAACCCTTTTTTTATCGGGGTTTTCACCTTCATTAAATAGGACAGTAGAGAGAATTGACAGGAAAGCATGGGGAGCAGACAGAGGGGAAGGATTGGCATAGGACAGCGAGGCGGAATCAAACTCGGGTTGCAGTGAAGACAAGAGTGCATGTGTCGATGTACTAACCAGTACACCACTGGCGCCGACTACTATTAACCCTTTCAATAGGCCTGTGCAAAAATGTTTCTGGCTTTTATATGGAGTACAACAGCAGATTATTGTGTCTGTGTGTGTGCAGAAATACACTTACTATGTGTATGTATTATTGACCTCTTCCCAACTGGAAAAACCAGAAAACCAGCAACAATCAGGAATGCATAATTATATGCTGTCAATGCTTTGCAATCAAAAATGTCATTATAATGAAAGTCAATGCGGCCAAAACTTCCACTAACATAACAAAAGGGTAGTCAATTTACCCAGAGTGTATTGTTTTTCCTTTTGCATTTTCCTAAAATTTATGTGAAAATAAGATTTGTCACCAAAAATCATTCCACTCGCTGAAACGCAGAGAAAGTTGTTGCCAAATTAAGCCTCAAAGTCCCCCCAAAGTGGATGAAAACATCCCCAACAGCACATAAGGGTTAAGTTGAAAAGATATTTGTGATTTAAGTACTCTTTAGTGACTACAGAATGGCTGTGATTGGGATTATTCATGTCATTGAGAATATATTTCTATATTTTCTCCAGCTGAAGACAGTAATCTTATAGTTTTAATTGGCCCCATATCTGCTGACCCTGGAAGAGACGTCACCTTACCTGTTCATCTCTCACCTGAAACCAATGCTATGTCCATGACGATCAGATGGTTTAAAGGGAAAGAACTGATTTATGAGCATAGAAATGGACAGAGGGAGTTGATAAATAATGATTTTGAAAACAGATTCAGTCTGAACATGCGGGAGCTGGAGAGAGGAAATGTGTCTCTGACTCTCAGAAATGTTCAACCGTCTGATTCAGGACAATACACATGTAGAGTTTTTCATGGTGGACATTTGTTAACAGGAAAAGTTGACTTTCAAGTCAGAGGTAAGACATTAAAACTGCAGCAGTAGCTTCTTTCTTTATTTTTTTCTAATTTCTGCAGTTCATTGACTTTTTAAAATTTTGCTTCAAGCTACTTATCACACTCTTTTAAAAATATGCATAAATTTACATATTGTTTTAGTATTTTGTGATTGATGTTTTTATTTCCCCCCTTACATCATGCTTTAGATTTGCATTATAGGAACTTGTTGTTTCTTCTTGCAATTTTAATCTTGAAAAGATAGAAAAAGTTACTTTTCTGAACATTTTCAATAGAATAAAGGGCTATATTGTCTGGGTTGGTGTTGTATTTTACGCTACAATAACCTTCTAATAAACTGCCTTTACATTTTCTGTTATCTTACAGACTATTATGCATTATATTATTTCAAACTACAAAAATGTCAATAAAAGTCACTTTGTTAAACTGTAGAGTTGAATATTCAATATCAGAAGTCTACAGAGCAGAGCAACCTCCCATAAGGCAATTCACAACCGTAAAAACAGTTTTGACAGTGCATATCAGGTTTAGTAGGTCCTAAAATAGATAGGCCATATCTGAGGGCGTTCCATAGCATGATTCTCTCTCTTTTCACACTAAGCTTGGAGGATTAAATTTTAATAATGTTTAATTTCACAGGTGTAGCTGCAATGAGGTTGTAACACATTTTGAGGTTGTCACATTACAAATGATATTTACTTTTCTCCAATTTTAGGTTGGATACACCTACGCAGAAATAGTACAGAAGGAATTCGTCCAGTCTGTAAGAAATGACTTTAAATGGTCTGAGGAGTGTGATAGTCTTCTTTAGAATCTTACAATGTCTCAGTAACTATAAAGAAATTGCATTTTTTTATATATTTGTAATAACCAGAGATG
The DNA here is from genome assembly GCF_052040795.2 of Danio rerio. NCBI lineage: Eukaryota > Metazoa > Chordata > Actinopteri > Cypriniformes > Danionidae > Danio > Danio rerio. Next base: position 39,853,168 of record NC_141044.1, read on the forward strand.
TCAGATTCCATAGTGTACCCTAATATAATTTAGAAATATATTAATATATATTATAAATTTTGAATGACAAGTTTTAATATCTTGTGATTTCTCACAGTGGATGGCAGTGGACTGGAGCTACAGTTATTGGATCAGCTGAGAATTGTAATGGATCTACTGAGAAGGCACATAGACAGCATTCAATGTAATTATACAGCAGTTAAAAAATATATATTTTGTAAGCATTTTCCAGTGTATCAATTAAAAACGTAAACCAAGACGTCTAAAATTATTATTTTTCACTATTGTGCAAAAATCCGTTTGATAAGTTATTTAAACACAGTTGTGCGGCAACAGTGTGTGAATAGCCAGCCTCTTATTGATAAACATTAAAGAGCCCCTATTATGGGTTTTTGAAAATGACCTTCTATGCAGTGTGTAACACAGCTAGCTCTAAGTGAAATGAAATATCCAACTAAGGCTTAAATTTGAAAGAGCACTGTTTAAAACTCTTGATTCATCTATAAAAGAGTTGACTCATAGTGGTTTGAATGAATCGTGGGATAACGAGTCTTTAGATGTGTTGGCGTGATGTTGATGCGGAACTCAAGCCATACCCATTTGTTGCGCGCACAGACCCTGGAAAATTGAAACCCCCGGCCCTGCCCACAAACACTGTAGAAAGAAAAAGTGGAAGACACTGTAGCAGATCCCCATTTAATCATGTAGCATAGATGCTTTACTCTAAAGTGTGAGGGAAAGTTAGTGTTATTTTTCCTACCCAAAGATGAGGCTGTGTTGAGTCAGTGGTTAAAGTTTATTTTTGCCAATCTACCTCAGCGTTATAGCCCCAGCCTTGTGCTGTGTTTCTGTAATTTTTCTGACGAGTGCTTCAGCAATACACGCTTACAACGGGGTATTTGTCAGCCGTTTGTTAAAGGAAGGATCAGAAAAGACTAATGATGTGTGGGACTTGGTCAGAACTTGACTGTTAACTTTATCAGTGCACAGTTGATGGATCAGTTTCTTTCTCCATTTCACACGTGTAAGTAGCTTAAGTGTGATTAAAATGGTTGCCTCATTGTTTTCTCTAGCTTGTAAATGATGTATTTAATTGTGTTTTGTTACTTGTAAACGTATGTGGCATCAGAAGGGGAAAGCCCTACCCACTAGTGATGATCTTTCCCTCATTAGCATAAACAGCCCTGAGTGAGAAGCGGCCGAGTTTGAGTTTTGGTTGTGAGTTTTAGGGGTCTTTAACATATTGTGTCTTTTGTGCACAAGTTCGTTATTTGCAATGGAGGCACCCGGCTTATGCAATCATATTCAATATATGGGTTAAATCAATCAGTCCACCCACCATTAATTGTCAACAGGTTAACAGGAAACCAAAACTTTAACACACAGTAAGACTCCAAAATCTTATTTTTACTGTTATTGTTAAATGAGAGAGAGAGACACACACACACACACACAGATGATTGTAAATGAATCATTGTCAATATACTGATTATTATTGTTTTTATTACTGTTTTATCCTAAAAGAGATATACAGTTGAAGTCAGAATAATTAGCCCGCCTGAATTATTAGCGCCCCTGTTTATTTTTTTTTCACCAATTTCTTTTTACTGGAGAGAAGATTGTTTCAGCACATTTCTAAGCATAATAGTTTTAAAAACTTATTTCTAATAACTGATTTATTTTATCTTTGACATGAGGACAGTAAATAATATATGACTAGATATGTTTTAAGACACTTCTATACAGCTTAAAGTGACATTTAAAGAATTAACTAGGTTAATTAGGTTTAGGCAGGTTAGGGTAATTAGGCAAGTTATTGTATAACGATGGTTTGTTCTGTAGATTATCGGAAAAAAATTACCTTAAAGGGGCTAATAATTTTGTCCCAAAAATGTTTTTAAAAAAATTAAAAACTGCTTTTATTCTAGCCGAAATAAAACAAATAAGATTTTCACCAGAAGAAAAAATATTATCAGACATACTGTGAAAATTTCCTTGCTCTGTTAAAAATAGTTTGGGAAATATTTAAAAAAATAAAATCAAAAGGGTGCTTATAATTCTGACTTCAATTGTATGGTACAACTGTTACTTTTTATGTAAACTTTATAACTGCTTTGGCAATACATTTGTAACATTTGTCATGCCAATAAAGCAATTATTGAATTGAATTGAAATGAGAGAGAGAGAGAGAGAGAGAGAGAGAGAGAGAGAAGTCAACCTGGACAATACAGTTCTTTAATGCATTTGCAAATGTTTTTGTGGTTGTGGTTAGTTATAAATGTATTTAAATTTATTTATTATTTTTTTGCTTTTGTGTCAATGTTACAGTGAACAGAGAGAGCAGAAGTCCATCCGCAGTAGAAGATAACACTGACAGTGAAACAGATCAGCAAACAGCACAAGCTCCAGAGACCTCAGAGGAAGAAAGGGCTCAAGAAAAAAAATGAGATTGACGCGACAGAGCAAGAGCAATCAATGACAGATTTAGAAGGTGACACAGACAAATTAGACACAACACCAACGCAAGAAGGCCCAGAAATGTATCAAACATAAAGCATAAACTGCTTGTTCCTGACATTGTATTCTTAAGTATTCATAACATTTGAACATGTTTTATACATTTTTGTTTGAGAAACAGAAATTTGTTTGTTTTTTCCAAAAACGTATTTTAAATGACGCAGCGCATTTATCATGTATCATATAATCTTTGTTCATAGATATTTACATTAGATGTCGCCTATGCTGTTGTTGATTATTGAAAGGAATGCGTCAATAGAGCCGCCATTTTGGTACAGGGTAGCGCTCCTTTGAAATGAATGCGGGACCAAGGTGCAGTGGAGGACTGGCCATCCGGAGCCAGAGATATACAAATATATAAATATATCTGTGATCGGGAGTTTTCCTGGTGATCCGTATGCAAATATTTTTTTAAATTAGGAAAATTATAATTTTATAGCATTTTTCTAAATCGATAGATAATTGACCGCATGGGCATTGCTGACAAAGAGAATGTGTTTGTGTGCATGGAAATGTATTAATCTCCCTCCCTGTTAAATCAGATCCCCTTTCTCTCCTCCTGCTTTCACTTCAAATTCTAACAGAGGAAGCGATTCATTTGTGAATTAATCTCTGTTATGAACGACTCGTGTGAACCATCGATATCCCTGCATCTCAATGTGCATATCCACATTTCTGATCTAAATAATATATAGCCTTTTTATTATTCAATCATTTGGTGGACGTTATGCACATTGAGGCGCAGGCACAGTTATGTTATCAGGCACCCATATACAGTAAGTTACTTCAAAAACTAGCCTTTACTTCACTTAGCCGATTATAATACAGGTTTCTGGCACCGCAGAATCTTGTTGTCATATTTCATTTAGGTTGTTTGCTGATTTTATTTTTAAAAAACTAGCGTAAGTCTAGTATTTTGAGCAAGTTGGTGCTATTTTGCCTGATGGTCAGTGCAGTAAGAGAGTGTATTATCATCAATAACATTAGTTGTTGAGCACAAAAGTTTGATGCATACAAAATCATAAATGAAACCTTATCTATGAATTGTTCTGCCTAAATACTTTTTCTTTTTTTTTTTCTTGTTACTACACCTGTACACAGCGCTAAAGTCCAACATCTTCAGATTGGCTTTAGCCTTGACTAGAGCTGTTAAATGACTTTTGTTCTGGGAGCACTGTACATGTATGGCGGCGGTATTGACGCATGCTCAGGGTCCGAATGTGATATCTAGTGTATATATCTATGATCTTTGTTTAGTGAGCAACAGCTTAGCTTTCCTTCAAATGAAATTAACACACTTTTTATGTAAACTAAACTGCTTGTAAAATGTTACATTTTATACACTTTATGGGTGCATAGTGTGCTGCATATAGTATGATCACAGTTTAGGGTACTTAAGTTGTGATGAATCCATATTGCTTACAAGTTACTGAAGGCTTTTTTTATGTGTTATAAGTGCTTATTAAGGGTTCCAAGGCAGAAGCTAAATACTCCTTAAAACAGTATATTTATCATTATTTTGAATGAAATATGACTCAAATGTTGGTTAATTTTATCTGACAATATACATACAGTATATCAAATTCAAATAAATGCTGAAATTCATGTGCATCTTTTCCCCCTAGAGCACAGGTGTCAAACTCAGTTCCAAAAGGGCCGCAGCTCTGCACAGTTTAGTTCCAACCGTAATTGAACACACCTGATCAAACTAATTGAGTCCTTCAGGCTTGTTTGAAACCTACAGGTAAGTGTGTTGGAGCAGGGTTGGAACTAAACTGTGCAGGGCTTCGGCCCTCCAGGAATTGAGTGTGACATCCCTGCCCTAAATTATCATGGGGGTAATGTGATTTGTAATGAAAGCTTACAAAATAAAGAATTTGTTTGACCAAGAATTGATTTCAGTCTTTTGTACACAACAATATATATATATATGTGAGCTTTTTCTTATTGTTCTGGCCTAATTGTTTTTGCAAGTATATTGCAAAATATACTTATATGGATATCCATATTATATATAAAATCCATATTGTCAAAAAGCATCTATTTCTTGGATAAAAAAAAAAAACATATTACAATAAGGCTGTTATGTAGTCTGACTTTATCTCTGGTGTTGTAACGATTGATTGTAAAACTATGATGTTTTTAAACTTTGTTTCATGCATTAATAATTTAATCGTATTTTAATCAAATATATGAACTTATGTTTGTGTGCTCATATAACTTTGTTCCATAACAGCTGTGGCTTCGTGTGACTGATAAACGAGAAGGTAAATAAATTCTGACAGCTTGTTATCATTTAAATGTTACAATTCTTTCTTTTAGGCTGCGCTGCAATCTCCATCTAGCGTGGATGGGAGGGTGCAGGCTCACTCTCTCTTGTGTGTTCTGTTATGCGTGTGTGTAACTTTTTCTGTGCATATTATTTGTTCTGCCTGACAACTGAAGATTCAGCTAATCTGGATGAAGGATCTTTCTTACTGAAGTACTGGAGGGCGGGAGGGGGGTTGAGAAATAATATGCCAATATTAAAACAGTTTTTCCTTAAAACAAGCAAATTAATCCGTCAATGGGGTAAGCAAAATAATTTTTATTTTCCTTTTGACATAAGACTATTTGTTGACTGTTTTAAGGAAAAACTCTCTTAATTTTGGCAGATTATTTCTTAAAACAAGACAATATATTTTGTTTATCTAGAAAATTCTTCTTGATTTAACAATTTTTAGATATTTGGACTAGAAACAAGACATAAAAAAATCTAAGTGCAGGGCCCTGTATGCTTTATCCATTTCATTCATTAAATTAATTTGAACTTATTTGCAGCCTCTGACTGATCTTTGAACCTGGGGGACTAGGGGAAAGTCCAACAGTTGTCACTTTACTTGATGAATAGACAGTAATATCATGTGAGTTTTGTCAGTCTGACAGGTGATTTTTAAATAATATTAAAGGCATAGTTCACCTAAAATGTAAATTCTGTCATAATTTACACGCCTTCATGTGGTTTAAAACTTTTAATGAGTTCCTTTCTTCAGTTAAACAACAAAGGAAGATATTTTGAAGAAAGTTCTAAACTTGTAACCATTGACTTCCATAGTATTTGTTTTTCCTGTAAGTCAATAGTGACAGGTTTTCAACTCTCCTCAAAATATCTTCTTTTGTGCTCAACAGAAGAAAGAAACTCATAAAGGATTAAAACCACTTGAGAGAGAGCAAATAGTGAGTGAATTTTCATTGTTGGCTACCTTTGCGTCTGATATTTGGTGGTTTGTATGGTCATTCTGATGTAGGCTTATTGTTTGATTTGTGCACAAGTATTTGTTGTCCAACTTGGATAAGCAGAAGTGAAAGTAAAGCAATGAAATTCACCTCACGACTATGCAAAGTTATTCAACAACTATTCAATTGGCACTTGGGGAAGCAAAGCAAGCCCAAACAAAACAATGGAAACCTGTTTCTTAGCATGAATCAGACTAAACAGTACAACACTTGATTTAAAGGAAAGTGTAGTACGTTTTCAGTTTTGTTCGTTTTTTTGGAAGTTGCTTGTTTTATTTTGTTATAATCTCCCGAGTAATTTGAAACTGTTTTTTTCTCTTTAATATTTAACTTGATGTTGTAAAACCGGTTTAATGCAAACCATAAAGGAAAGTACCTGTCTGATTTACTAAACCACTTCCTCAAAAAAAGAGAGATCTGTTCAGACCTGACAGCAAGCTGAGACGAGCACCAAGCTTTTAGCGAGGAGGTTAGTACATTTATTTACGTAGTTTGACATTTTAAGTTCATTTTAAAGGTTTGAATTAAGTCAACAATTTAAGTTTTCACTAAAACTAGGTATTAAACTTCAGGTTAAAGATATTCATGAACTTTTAGTTCTTTAGGCTGTGGATTTTTCATCTGTCTCAGAGTTGCATGAACATCACAAATGGCTGAAGGCTCCAAAACTAATCCAGGCAAGTCCAATACACACACACACACACAAATAAAAATAAAAACACGAACCAAAACCTTAATTTCAAAACTGCCTGATGTGTTTGCTTGCGTTATCTTTGACTATTTAAATCAGTTTAATGATCTAAAACATTAAACTCTGACCAACACTTTATCAAACCTCTGTAGGAGACCGGGGATGATTGTATAACACAATTTTTCTTTAGCACCTAAAACTACCTTTTTTTAAGCTACATGACTGAAACTTTTCAGGCAAAGTACCCACATTTGTCTACTACAAATGTCAACCATTTAAATTTCTTAAACTATATCAGACTTGAGATAAGATCGTGTCGTGAGATGACGACAAATAAAAAGTGGTCATTTGTTACAACCTGCCCTCTGTTACATCCTACCCCACTACTAGGGTAGGTTGTAACACATACGGGGTAAGTTGTAACAGGTTGACAAAATGCACAAAAACTAAGGGTACTACAAGTGATATGCCATAACAACAGTTTTATTGTAAATAAATGACTGCAAAAATACAATATATGTGAATATTGGAAGTGTACTGCGTAATGTTTGTGTTTGTGCAAGCACAAGTACATTTCTCTTTGCATGTCTTTATGTGCACATTCATGTGTGTGTGTGTGTGTGTGTGTGTGTGTGTGTGTGTGTGTGTGTGTGTGTGTGTGTGTGTGTGTGTGTGTGTTTGTATTCTTTCAAAACACGTGTTTCAACCTACCCCACCTTCTGTTACCCACTGTTTAGCTAGCTGTATTAGCATGGTGCTTTTTAAATTAGCAGACGGTTGATACACCATTCTTTACTAAAGAAACTACAATTTGACCTGATATAACTCATATAACATCATCTACAACAGCAGAGGTAATAAACAAAATATTATCTTGTTTTTTTTTTTTTTACTTTCTTACCTCAGAATTCGATTTTCTATTGTAGTTTCAGGATTAGGGTTAGCTTGCAAGACTGGAAAATCCAACCCGGGCTCATTGTGGAAACGTAGCCCCGCAGACGTTTCTGCGGACCGCGATTTACGTCCCAGGAGGTACGTATTCGAGCGTTTTTTGTTTTCGCGGATCCGCGAGAGGCCGCTGTGTGCGCTTTTTCGCGTCTCGGGCGCCTCTCGGGAGCGCGTGCTGTTCGCGCCCGCGCCGTTCTCACACGAAAAGCCGCCGGATCGGCCGACTCGGCCGCCCTCCTCTTCCTCCTTCTCCTCCTCCTCCTTCCCTAAACCCGAGCGACGGTTCGCAAAAGCCGTCCAGAAAAAAACAAAAAAAAACAAAAGCCCTCGTCTTCGATTTCGACCGCGTTTTCGGATACCGCCGCATTCTTGCCCTCATTTTTCGGATTCCGTTTTTTGTCTTACCTGATTTCTGGAACTGCTGTTCCCCGGACTCGATCCCGGTCGTTGTCCACTGCGGCCGGCTCCTCCTCCGGGGCCTCCGCTCTGCCGACACAACGCTGTGAGCTAAGCGGACAAACTGATTGCATCGGGAAAGCCCTCCACTCGGAGCCGAGCCGTCGGTCGGCGAGCGCGAAGAGGAGGGGCGTAGCGGTGCCATACCGCCCCGCAGCATTCGCTCGAAAAAAACTAAATGCGGCCTTTATGTACCTCCGGCCACGTAAATCGCGGTCTCCAGAAACGTCCGCGGGGCTATGTTTCCAGAATGAGCTTGGGTTGGGAAAATCTCCATGTGTGATTGTTAAAGGGTCATGACACCCCCCACTTTCGGTTCAGGTCCACCTCAGAATTTTTTCAAAAGATGCATCATAGTGGGCGTGGCCAGCAGAGCCGGGAAGAAGGAGAGGAGCGAACAACTGTCAGTCGGTTCACAAAATGAGACACAAACTATGCGGAGACCCATGATTTTATAGTTTACAAAGTTAAAATGCAAAGAAATAAACAGTAATTTAATGCCCTGCTACATTTGTAATTTCAGATACACATAACCACATTTTATATCATTATAAAGATTATCGTGTTCATATAAACTCTTTAAATAAGGACTTTTGCCTCAGTCCTTGGGTCTGAATGCAGACTCAGTGCAGCAGGTCTCTTGCCCTGTCTATTTTAACCGTTAGCCCTGCCGGAGGATTTAGGGGAACACAGCAGCACGGCGATGTGTCTAAATGTGAAAAAACTTAAAAGACAACGTCCGCCATTCTCCAATACTCGTACTGCTCTCCAGACAAAAATGCTTGCTGCACACACAGCTTTGCTGTATTGGCCCTGATTTTTGCCGCAAAAATCATTTTAAACCCGGAAGCTAAAATTAGCTTACAAAAGCTCAAAATTATCCCGTTTTCCCCACAATTAAAGCTGACAGGTGCTAACATTGTCTTAACTGATGCTCAACACACAAATTTGTCGAAATCTCAAAAAAAGTATAGAGGGTTTCATGAACCTTTAAGTTAACCTGAGGAAACTGAACATATTACATGACTTCCATCTCATCCCTGATTTGTGGAATTGTTACAACTCTCCCTGTTATATACACGATCTACCCTATATACAGTAACCAGTACAAAGCAAATATCCCATTCTTAAATTATTGCATATGTTTGTATACACTTGTAAGAATTACTGACATTTAGTCAGTTTCTGAATTAATCAAGACATGGGGATTTGTCATTGTGGTTTAATCATTGATTTGTATTATTATTATTTTTCCATGTTTTGTGTGGAAAAGATACAGCATACCAAATTACATGATTTTCATAATATCTTGTTATTTTCTGTCCTGTAAGGTTGTGACGATCAGGAGACATGTGTAATTAAACAGATGACACCATGTGGTGCTGGTGGGAAACTCTTTTAACTCTAGTATTAGTTAATTTAGTGATTATAGTGTCTTGAATTGCCAAAAGCAGGTTTTAGTTTCTACATTTTGAAGTTTTCATTTATAAATTGATTTTTTACAGTCATTGTGTACAGTAAATGTAAATTATCAACTGGCACAGAGATAAAAAAAAAATACATTTAGTGGTTAGTCTAAAGCATTATAAGCAACAAGATTATTACTAGCCTTTGACAAACTCTAAACAGATTATTATTAGCTTATAAACAAACCAGAATATTACTAGCCTATATACAAACACTAATAGATTATTAGTATCCTACATTATAAACAAACAATAAAAACATATTATTTTTAGCCTATAAACAATTCCTATAGAGTATTATATTTCTATACATCATAATCAAATGCATATTATTATCCTACATTATAAACACACAGGTTGTTAGCCTATAAACACTCTAAAGAACAGATTATTACTAACCTATGAACAAAAAGTACACAAGTAAGATTTAAACCCTACATGGCTTTACAGTTGATTTATTCCTCTGATCGGCTTTGTCTACCTCCTTTTCATTTTTAGGTCCACCGCTTTTACATACAGTTAGTATGGAAGGATTGCCCCCCCCATTCAGTAAGACATAACTAGACATATGTACCAGACACTTGTGTGTTTATGATCTATTGAGTTAACAAGTTTTACATGTGCTGTTTCTTTGCTTGTGTGTCAATAATTTCAGTGAAAGATGAGCATTTAGATATCACAAAGAACGTAGTGTCAACCAGAAGGTCATCACACAGCCTTTTAACAGAAAAGACTGTTGCCATAAGGCCAGTGGATTCCTCACCAACAAAACAATCACAGACACAAGAAAGAAAAAGACCATGAGAAACAACACAAACACCTGAGAGGCCAGAACACAGAACCCAAAGAAGACAGAAATAAAAAGAAGAGTTGCCACACTTTGTAAAATTAAACACTATTACACAACAGGATTATTGAGGTTAAACATGGACAAAGTAGGTTTATCCTACAGTGACTGAATTATTATTATTATTAGTTGCATACAGCTACAGTTCTGCTTCATAGATTTGGAGCCCTCTGAAATCTTTTTTTAATTGTAGAGCAATAATTGGTTTCAGCCATTAAGTGAAGTTGAGCTTGATTGTCATTTCGCTACATGTGTGGATATACAGTTTTAAGAATGTTGTGTCTCGCAGGACCACAGTGCTAAATAAACAGACTGGTGTCCTGCAGAGTTTAGCTCCAACCCTAATCAAATACACCTTCATATTGCATTTTTTAGTGATCTTGATGACACAGAGGGCGTACTCACACTATTTACACAAAGTCGTTTGATATGCAGTGACATGCAGTCAAATATTTCGCCAAACAGATCAGCCACTTTTGACGCTCATAAACAATCATAAAATCCTTGTGCTGCAGGAATGAGGAGGTTTGCTGAAGGTGCAGAGCTGTCGTGCAGTGAGGAGGTTTGCGTCTTTAATAATCTACGGCAGTTTGTGTTCATTGAACATTAAGATTGGTTAATAAATCCATATGAAACAGTACCTTAAAAGTCACGTCTCGCTTTCAGTTTCGGGCTCGGGCACGTTTTGCACTCACATACTAAGTGTACCATGCCAAAGCCCAAGTGAACTGTACTCTGGCACACCTCTTCCAACCGGGCTAGTGCCGGCCAAGTGATCCGTGCCTGAGCCTGATTCAGAGCACTCACACTTCTCAAACGATCCGGGAAACAGGCCTGGGCACGGTTCAGATAGCATAGTGTGAGTTTGCTCTGATTAGCATGTTAAGGTGTGTTTGGTTAGTGTTAGAGCGCTCCAGAACCAAGATTGCCCCTCCCTGTCACCATTTGTCACCCATTAGCAGCTCAAAATAATTTTTTGCTCAAAGTTCTGCTTTTGTCAAATGGTGCAGTAATTCAAAACAGGACACTTTCACTTTGGAGTGAAAACACGACCGCTTTATCGAAGAGTCATTCCAAACTGAAGTTTTATTTCAGTATGTAGATGTACTTACTGTATGTAGTTAGGACAATTCCGAGGGCCCATGCACCATTGGTGCCCCCATATTTACTATTAAGGGGCCCAGAATTAGAAGCATTATAATCAATTTTATAGCATTTTATGTATGTAGAAGCATTGTATGTTTATATAGAATCATTTTATATATATATATATATATATATATATATATATATATATATATATATATATATATATATATATATATATATATATATAAACATCTTATATGTGTATTTCCTCAATGTCAGGTACACTTTAAAATGTATGTTACCACTGAATGCAACATAATAATAATCTAATTCATAATTACATTAATTAATCAAAATCAGTGCTCTACTGAAGACTTCACAATTTGTTCCTGGATATTGTACTCTTAAGTACTCATAACGACTAAACATATTTTTATAAACTTTTGTTTAAGAAACAGAAATAATAGTTTGTAATTTTTTCCAATATTGTATTTTAATTTTGGCAGCGTAGTGGGACAGTGGGTAGCTATTGCCTCACACCAAAAACATCACTGGTTCGAGTTCCAGCTGGTCCAGTTGGTATTTCTGTGAGGAGTTGGCATGTTCTCTCCGTGTTGGTGTGGGTTTCCTTCAGGTGTTCTTGTTTCTCCCAGAGTCCAAAAGCATGCGTTATTGGTAAATTGGGTATGCTAAATTGTATGTAGTGTGTGTGTGTGTGTGTGTGCGAATGAGAGTGTATGGGTGTTTCCTAGTGATGGGTTGCATCTATAAGTTCATCTGCTGTGTAAAACATATGCTGGATAAGTTGGCGGTTCAGTCCACTGTAGCGACCCCTGATGAATAAAGGGACTAAGCCAAAAAAAAAAATGAATGAATGAATATTTTAAATATCACATTTATCATGTATCATGTAATCTTTGTTTAATGAGCAACAGCTTAGCTGAATCTTGTTGCTATTTATGTGCATTTCAAAGCATTTACCTGTGTTTGCCTGTCTGTGTTTTGATCCCTGGACTGTTTACTCCATTTTTGACCGTTCTCTGCCTGCCCGGACTATTGCTTGTTATCTGGATTACATTTTGGATCTTCTATGTTGTTTTTGGTGCTCCTGTTTACCCATACCTGTACGACCATCCCACTTTATAATAAAGCTGCATTTGTATATCGATTGTCAGCACAATCTGTCATAACACTATACTAAAATGTTACATTTTATACACTTTATGGGTGCATAGTGTGCTGTATATACTGTAGTATGAGCTCAGTTTAGGGTACTTTAGTTGTGATGATTTCATATTGCTAATAAGTTACTGAAGTCTTATTTTTTTGTGTCATAGATGGTTAAGAGCAGCAAAACAGAAGCTAGAAACTGTTCATTTATCATTATTTTGAATGTGTAAGGTCCACCCAGTTGGCCCAATGCCGGTGTCCACTGGTGGATGAAGGTTCACTGCATGTTCGGTTTTTCCAGTGCACAATGTTGATTTACCTTAAATTTAGCTCATATCTGACTCCAATTTTAGTATGAGGTGGTTTAGAATATTAATATATTTATCTTTAGTTTTATCTGACTCCAATCATAAAACATTAAAAAGATTATATCAATATGTAATTTAGATAAATGTTTGAACCGTTTGTCTTCACTAGTAACTATTACATCCGTTCATTCGGGTGCTCATGTCGCTCAGAGAAATCGGCTCGGCCGAAGGCGTCCCTCACGGACACACTCTGGTCAGTCTTGAATATTAAACAGAGGTAAATTGACTAATACTTTAGATGGCCGCTACCAGCGCGCTCGTTCTAAAATACTTTCGTTAGTCCCGCTTAGATGTACACCTTTGAGTTAAGACAATCATCATTTCTAATTAGAGGTTAGGGCATTAATATAAATGTACCCGACTACTGGACTCTATAGTAACTTTGGTTTTCACCAAGCACATGGTTTCCCATATGAACTTAATTTAGAATAATATTACCTTCAAACAAAGGTCGGGTACCCAATCTAGGTTAGTCGTGCAACAACTTGTTGACCTAGATGTAAGTTAACGCCCTTTCCACCTAAGTACACTTGAATCAATATCAAGAGTCAGCCGGATCCCTAAAACACAATTAGTGTGCCCAATGCTCCATCTCAACTGGATTTTAGTCCGTCTACTGACCTGACGCAAGACGTGCGGAAACAAGGATACAGCGTAATCTACAAGAACTAATAATTACAGAGTGAGCAAAATATGGTCAAACATTACAATTTATAAGTCAGGTAAATGTATTATGCCAATTCAATCAGTCAATTCATAAATGATCAATACAAAACATCAAATTATCAAAGATAAATCCAAGATGAAAAGATGCATACCTGACTTCAAATTATACATAACGTGGAGCGTAAGCTCCATGTTACGGCTGATCTGGGTAGGCAGAATCGCCCTGAGCCTTTCTCAAACCTTACCTTAAATAATCCAAGAATTCCCTCAAGGAAAAGGGTGTGTGCATAAAGTCACACCCTTCACAGTGGTTCAAAAGATGCCTGAAGTTATATATTTATTGTTTTGATTATGTCTATTTCTGAGAATTAAGAGGTCTCATTTCTGAGAGAATGAGACCATTGTATCAGTCGCACTGAGACATTTCAAATGATATCAAACATGATAGATAAAGTCACTTTGGTTTATTTAGAACATTCAAACATTGAAATGACCATATGCGTGAGATGGGGTGGATGAAGCCGAGTTTCAGCAGACTCAGATGTAAATGTTGCAGGAGGTGTTTTTTCCCGCATTCCCACCTGCTGGGTTGTGGAGTCAATTGTCTCTGTTTTCAGCTCATGTTTGAATTGTCAATGACATCAAAAATATTTGCAATATCTCAACTCTTACAAATGACTCTTAAATGATGGTTCAATTTATTTAACAATATACATCTATCAGATACAAAGAAATGGTGAAATTCAAGTGCATCCTTTCCCTTCAATTATCACGGTGATCATGTAAATTTGAAAATGAAATTTGTAATTAAAATAAAGAAAGCGTTTGACTGGAGTACAGACTTTTTATTATTAAAGTGGAAATTTAAATTTTTGGGTGCCTTTATGTCTGATATTTGGTAGTTTCTATGGTCATTCTGATGTAGGCCTTGTGTTTGATTTTTGGACAAGTATTTGTTGTCCAATTTCTCATTAGAAGATAAATAAAAGTGAAAGTAAACCAATGAAATTTACCTCATGGTTGTGTAAAGATATTCAACAACTTTTCAAACATCTCTCAGGGAAGCAAAGCAAGCCCAAGCGAAACATTGGAAACCTGTTTCTTGTCATGAAACGTGGAAACAAAAAAAAGTGTACAGTTTGTTTTTTATTATAAGGTCCAAACATGTCAGAGTCATTTGAAACAATATTTTCTTGCCAGAAAATATTTAACTTCATGTTGTAAAACCTGTTTGATTTACTAAACTACTTCCTCGAAACAACAGAGATCTGGTCCAACACGTCAACAAGCTATCGGTGTCACTTTTAGCAAGGAGGTTAGTACATTTATTTACATAGTTTGACATGTTAAGTTTATTTTAAAGGTTTTAATTAAATACGTGCTCAACTTTTTTTAATTTGTGTATTAAACTTCAAGTAAAACATGTTTATTGACTTTTATATTAAGCTTACAGTGGATTTTCATCTGTCTAGGATTTGCACAAATATCAAAAATGGCTGAATGCTCCAAAACAAATCCAGGCAAGTCAAACACACACAGATCACAACCTTAATTTCAAAACTCTATGATGTGTTTGCTTGTGTTATCTTTGACTGATATTTAAATGGGTTTGATGATCTGACACATTAAAGTGTGACAAACTTGAACAAAGTAGGAAATCTCTAAGGGGCAAACACTTTTTCACACCACTGCATACACAGTACAACCAGTACAGAAACAAATATCCTATTCTTAAAATATAGCACATGTTTGTGTAAAATTGTAAGAATTATTTTGACATTTGAAATGAGTTTCTGAATTAATCTAAAATTGGAGATAATTGTTGATGTATATTATTATTTTGTTCCATGTTTTTGTGTGGAATAGATACAGTAAACTAAATTACATTATTTTTTTATAACATCTGTTATTTTCTACACTAAGATTGTGACGATCTGAAGAGATGTGTAATTGAACAGATGACACTATGTGGTCATGGTAAGAAACTCTTAACCCATACAATATCTTGAAATGCCAAAAGCCGGTTTTGGTTTCTACATTTTAAAGTTTTCATTTATAGATGGATTTTCTTTTGTCATTATGTAAATGTAAATTATCAACTGGCACAGAGATGAGAAAAGACATTGTGGTTTTAGACATTTGGTCTAAACTAAAGCATTATAAGCAACACGATTATTACCAGCCTATGACACTCTATGAACAGATTATTATTATCTTATAAACAAACCAGAATATTACTATCCTATAACACTCTTTAAACAAATTATTATTTTATAAACAAATCTGATTATATACAAACACTAAATGATTATTATTATTTTACATTATAAACAAACCTTAAAACATTCTTTCTAGCCTATACACAATCTCTATAGAGTATTATATTTCTATACATCATAATCAAATGTTTATTATTATCCTACATTATAAACATACAGGTTGTTAGCCTATAAACACTCTAAAGAACAGATTATTACTAACCTATGAACAAAAAGTACACAAGTAATATTTAAACCCTACATGGCTGTACAGTTGATTTATTCCTCTGATCGGCTTTGTCTACCTTCTTTTCATTTTTAGGTCCACCGCATTTACATGCAGATAGTAAGGAAGGATTGCCCCCCCCCCCCCCCCCCATTCAGTAAGACATAATTAGAAATATTTACCAGACACTTGTGTGTTTATGATCTATTGAGTTAACAAGTTTTATCTGTGCTGTTTCTTTGCTTGTGTGTCAATAATTTCAGTGAAAGATGAGCATTTAGATATCACAAAGAACGTAGTGTCAACCAGAAGGTCATCACACAGCCTTTTAACAGAAAGGACTGTTGCCATAAGGCCAGTGGATTCCTCATCAACAAGACAATCACAGACACAAGAAAGAAAAAGACCATGAGAAACAACACAAACACCTGAGAGGCCAGAACACAGAGAAGACACGAAAATACAATCGAGAAGATGCCACACTTTGTAATGAGAAGCACTACTGCTTACAACAGGTTTACTGAGATTAAACATGGACAAAGTTTTATCTTAAATTGAGTGAATTATTATTACACTTATTTGCATACAATTACAGTTTTGCCTCATACTTTGGAGCCATCTGGAAGAATTTTCATTTTAGTGAAATTCTATAATTAAGTTGAGCTCTATTGCCTTTTCTCTACACGTGTGGACATACACTGCAATGAAATATCATGTCTCGCAGTGCTACATAAATAAACAATCATATATGAACACAATACTGGACATAAGAGTTTTTTAAACCTATACACAATACTGGAGTGATAATTAAACTACTAACTATACATATTGTATAACCAAAGACAGACTATACAAGTGCTTTTAGTTATTAGTTAGTAAGAGGTATTTAAGGTTGAAGGAAACAAGTAGACTTGGCATGTTCTCCCTGTGTTTGCGTCGGTTTCTTCTTGATGCTCTGGTTTCCCCCACAGGTGAATTGGATAAACTAAATTGGATGTAGTGCATGAGTGTGCATGTGATAATGTATGGGTGTTTCTCAGTACTGGGTTGCAGCTGGAAGGGCATCTGCTGTGTGAAACATATACTGGATAAGTTGGCGGTTCATTCCGCTGTGGCGACCCCTGATTAATAAAGGGACTAAGCCGAAGGAAAATTAATAAATGGAAAAAAACAAGTTGTGCAACTTCATTTGTGGTACACTCACAGGTAAACATAATTTCCTCAAGATTGATTTTAAGTGTTTGGTGCATATAGAAAGAGATGTTTTTTTTTACAGATAGTGTTTCTCTAAATTGTGCTTTGTGAAGCCCACTCACCTGTGTGAAGAAGAGCACTTTAGCTTCTCTCAAATGTGACAAATGGTGCATTCCAAACGGGACATGTCGCTCTCTGAATGAAGGGCACTTTGTAGTGAAAACGCTTGACCACCACATCAAGTGTTGTTCCAAACTGAAGTTTTATTTCAGTATGTTGACGTATTGGGCAGCACGGTGGTGCAGTGGATAGCACAATTGCCTCAGTAAGAAGGTCGCTGTTTCGAGTGATGGGTTGCAGCTGGAAGGGCATCCACTGTGTAAAACAGGGGTGGCCAACCCTGTTCCTGGAGAGTCACCTTCCTGCAGATTTCAGTTGCTACCCATATCAAGCACACCTGAACCAATTAATTAGGACCTGAACACCACGTGATAATTACAGGCAGGTGTGCTTGATATGGATTGTAACTGAAATCTGCAGGAAGGTGACTCTCCAGGAATAGGGTTGGCCACCCTTGGTGTAAAACATACACTGGATAAGTTGGTGGTTCATTCCGCTGTGGCGACCCCAGATTAATAAAGGGACTAAGTTGAAAAGAAAATGAATGAATGAATGCTGATATACTTCCAAATAACACAGAATATTCAGTAGGAGGCGGGGCTTTCTTTTGCATGTCATTCCCTCATAGCAAACTAGCAGTAGGTGTGGTTAAGGACATTAATATATACTATTAATATCCTTAAGTTGCTATGGAAGTCCTCAGGTTAACGTCAACAGAAGGACCACCACTCCAAACACAGAAGCAACTACTCAGACTTTGATTAAAGATTACCAAAAACAAACGTCTTTCAGTGGATTAACTTGCACAGATGTATTATTCACCTTAACAAAAACAATGTGAGGTTGCAAAATAAACATTGTAAATGTTCAGAAGTGCTTTGCAGAAAGAAGTTTTGTTTTTGCCCTCCGAACCCTTCATCGCTTTACAGCTGTCACTCTGTAAAAAAAGGGTTAGTCAAAGTCAAAGTCAGCTTTATTGTCAATTTAACCACATGTACAGGACATATAGAGAATTGAAATTACGTTACTCTCAGACCATAGGTGTCTAACATATAATATTAATACAAAAAGTAAAGTTTTAAGAAAGAATTTACAATAAATATAATTATACATAAAATGTAATCTAAATATATACATAAAATGGTAATATATACATAAAAAAACTCTGCAAACCAGAGTTGTGGAGATATAGAACAGTATATAGTGCAAAAAGGCTTGTAAAGGCATGATATATAGGCCGGTAGTCCAATGTTGCATAAAGTGACCAGTGCAGATGTGTGTATGTATGTGTGTGTATTTTCATATGTGTCAGAGTCCAAAGGTGCGTGGAGAGGGAGAGAGAAGCGGTGGCAGAGCTGGGAGAGAGTTCAGCTTCCTGACAGCCTGATGAATGAAGCTGTCTTTCAGTCTGTTGGTCCTGGCCTGGAGACTGCGCAGTCTCCTCCCTGATGGCAGCAGACTGAAGAAGCTGTGCATTGGGTGGGTGAGATCTGCTGTTATGCAGAGGGCTTTTCGGGTGAGATGGGTGCTGTAAATGTTCTGGAGGAAGGGGAGAAGGACACCAATGATCTTCTCAGCTGTTCTCACTATGCGTTAAAGAGTTTTCCTGCAGGATGCATTGCAGGCTCCAAACCACACAGTGAGGCAGCTGGTCAGGATGCTCTCAGTAGTGCCTGAATAGGGCATAGGGATGAGCCCTTTAGAATGAAACGCAGTTCAATTTTGGAGAAAGGTGAAATGCCTTGTGTTTCATGGTATTTATCTTTTCTTTGATGGAGAAATGTGGGTTTCTCAACCTAATATAAGAATGCATGTTAAAATAACCCACAGAAATAACATGTATTTACTTTTCTTTATGTTACTTTTTATGTTACAATGAAATAAAGAGCCAGTCATTGAACAATATGTTAAGGAGTAGTAATATTTATAAAATTTTACAGTTATAACCTGCCCTTGAGCTCATCAATAATGCTGAAATGGCCCTCTGTGAAAATATGGTTGACACACCTTCACGGTAACCATTTCTTACGATATATTTTTATAACTTTGAGATTGATGCCTTTGAAATCTTCTGATGTAGTTTTCCCTGCTACATGAAGCCTTTCACTACGATAACAACGTTTCATTTTATGACTGAGGTTTGAGGATTGTCCTAAACTGTACACCGTACCGGAAGCTTCACACGTTCAGGTATGATATTATGCGCGCGCACGCTTTGTAGCGAATTGGAGCGTGGGTTTACCTCTTCTAACAATCCTACTTATGTAAAACTACACTAAATAATCAGGTAAGAAATTAAGAATTTTCGTCTTAAATCTTTTTGGTTTTGCACATTTGAAGTGAGAGAGAAATTGAGCGAGCTGTTCTCCTTTATTGTTGTATTAAAAAACAAACAAATGTTCTGTTGTTTTCATTGGTTGTTTTAGTAAGTGTCAGTGTGAGGATTCCCTATTTGTTTTTATATTTAGGACTCAAAAGTACAGAGAATTCAGAGTTGTCTGTCTATTCAGCCACTAGAGGGCAGTGACCTGAAAGATTTATGCACTTGTGTAAATGTAACAGTAATGAACTGCTTACTCTTAATGTTATGAGAGAAAACTAATTCAGTAGATCTGTTTAATTAGCTAGAAGTCACCGATTGTTTGTCATAAAGCTCTTAAAACTGAGGAGATACTCAGTGGAGAGGATAAGTCAATCTACTGATTGACTTATCCTCTTGATGTAACTAAGACTTTCAATTGTTGTAAGTGATTTGATTAAAAGCTGTTATGTATCTCTTACATTTTGGTTTACACAGACACACACAGAGATATATGTATTTGATATAAACACAAAGCATATTTAAGCCACATAATACATTTGTTTTATACACACTGAACAGTAATTTTAGTTGAATAAACAGGTGACAATCAAGTGTACTTCTGATTTCCTATAAATAAAGTATTTTAAAAAACATGTAGTTTAGATTTAGCTTGGTTATAGGTTAGGTTAACATCATCATTTAATATGAGGTAATATTAATGGAAACTCTAATGATATTGTCAATGATTAATTTCTGTCTTCCAGTGGATTTCCATTGATGAAAGAAGATCTATTAAAAATGACTGAAACTACAGAAGTGTCTGAAACAAAGCAATTCAGGTAAAAATGAATAATGGATTTATTTTCTAAAACAACAATTTTTTGTTGTTTCCGTTCACTTTTGTAGAGTTTTTCTGTTTTATCCATCTGTATATATATATATATATATATATATATATATATATATTTTTTATCCTGGAGACGATGCAGTTCTGATCCAACTGTCAGTGTTGTTTTAATTGAGATTAAAATGTGGATATGGAGTGATTTGATTTATGATTATAGTGATAGACTTGACAAAGTTTATAATTGAGTGAAATATTTTATACGGATGTGTTTTTCTAAGGTCTGTGTCTGCAGTGTAAGGTGAATTTAAATCATTTGCATACGATTTTGTAGATTTATCAGATGAATTTTATTTAATGATTTACAGTGTGATTTTACGTCTGATTATTGAGTTTTTCTATTTCAATACTGTTAGAGTCCATCAATAATCATAAAGCGCTACTTATTTCATGTTCAGTTTTATGCTCGTATATTATTATGTTTTACACAGATGCACTCCGCTACAAAATACTCCCAATCAATCTAAAATGATAAATTGTTTACAAATAGTGTCATTTGTCATCTTCTGATTTTATATTCCTATCACAGCATATATTGCAGAAAAACTAAATATCACCATGTCTGTTGTTTGTAATACTGTGCAGCCCTCATCTCTAGATGTTTCCTATGTAGGGACAAACACAAATCTGGTTGAGGGCAGTTTGAAAAAGTAAATATAGCAAACTATATTACATTAAAGTCACCATTAGTAATTTCCTAATTTATTAATTACAATTTTAAAACAAATAGAACACATTAATTGAATTAACTAATGCCCTGTACCTTTTTACATTTTAGAAAGAACTAGAAAAAATAAAAACATAAGCAATGAAATTCACTGCTGAATACATTAGTCAAGCTGCATTTGCCTTTGCATTGATTTGCCTGCCAATGTTTTCTACCATGTCCACCAGGGGCGCTGCTTACAATTTTGGGCCTAATGAAAGTAAATTTTTGACATTGGACCCCTGCTAGAACTGTTAATACCAGCTGATTCTTGGGGCCAGGTGTGCCTCTGGCTGGTTCAGACCTATGACATAATTTTTTGGGTGTGGTGGTTGGACCCCCTTATACTAACTCTGGGGGCCCCAAAAGTGAGTGGGCCCTTAGAATCATTTTAAAGGGCACCTAGGTTACCCCTTTTTTTCAGATTTAATATAAGTCTTTTGCGTCTCAAGAATGTGTATATAAAGTTTTAGCTCAAAACACCCATCAGATTTTTCATTAGACCTTTTACAAGATGCTGTTTTATACTGATTTCCAGCAGGGGGTGATTTTGTCGTACTGCGCCTTTAAGACGAGTCTTTCCCACCTACTGTTAATACGCTCCTTCCCGCGTGCTCTAATCTCCTCCCTCGGCTGCGTCAGACAACAGACAGACTTAAAGGAAGAAGGTCTCACGTAGCGTTTGTGAGAAATACTACAGTAAGAACTAACCTTTACTAATCAGTATTGTGAAGTTGCATTGATGAGTCACACACAATATCATTACAAAGTTCACGCGCGCGCACACACAGACATACACACGCACACCACATCTGACACACACACAGGCAGGCAGACAGGCAGAGCGCGCTTAGCTTAGCACTGTTTTTGCACTCAAATGTGAAAGGATACAGGCTAACCTCCAATACTGTGTGGATATCTGTTATGCTAATGTACAAAATAAACCCGATTTAACGTCCACAAACCGGGATTGAAGCGTCTTCTTTTATAATTGTTCTGACACGCGGCTGTGCTGATGAAGTTAAGCTGAAGTAAATTGCTGTAGTTAATTACACACGTGTACTGTTTTAAAACACTTTAAACATGTGAAACTTACTCTTAATCACATTTGATGATGATTGCTGATCCTAGCGAACAGAACAGACCTTTTATTCCCGGTTGCTTTGCGTATGTCTGCCTGGTGTTGTTGACATATACACGTGACTACCGGAACATGTTAATGCGCGCAGCCGTCAATCAACTCCTACGTAAAGTTGCAGTCGGTCTGAAAACCGCTCTAATTGGTCCACCGTTTTAATGTTGTTAAATTAAAAAAAGGACTGGGTGTGTTTATATCACCCCAATATGATGGTCTATAGACTATATATACACATATGTCTGTCCAAATAGCTTGAAAAGGAGATTTTTCACCATAGGTGCCCTTTAACTCAATACCAACACCCAAGAATCTGCACACAAGGGGGAGAGTTATTACAAGCTAACAGACTCCTTCTCCTCACCATTTCTGTGTGTTGTCAAAACTGACAGTTGGAGGGCCGTGGTTAAGTATGTTATCCATGCCCAATACCTCAGAAGTAATGGTAAATTCTAGATAATAATTCCTTACATTTATTTAGTGCTTTTCTGGACACTAAAAGCGCTTTACACATTGGGGGAATCTCCTCAGCCACCACCAGTGTGCAGCATCCACCTGGATGACAGCCATATTGCACCAGACCACACACCAGCTGATTGGTGGAGAGGAGACAGAGTGATGAAGCCAATTTTAATATGGTGAGGGTTAGGAGGCTGTGATGGACAGAGGCCAGTGGGCAAACTTGGCCAGGATGCCGGGATTAAACCCCTACTCTTTTCAAAGGACATCCTGGGATTTGTCGGGACCTCGGTTTAACGTCATAAATATAGAGTCCACTTCACTATACTGGGATGTTAGGACTCACACAGACCGCAGGTTGAGTGCCCCCTGCTGGCCTCTCTAACACCACTTCCGGCAGCAACCTAGCTTTCCCATGTGGTCTGATCAGGCACAGTCTTGCTTGGCTTCAGTGGGCGACCATGTGAGAGTTGCAGAGAGCTATCTGCCGGTAGATAGGATACAGCTGTGGATTTGCACATCAATATAGCATAATTTTTGTGACACTATATAACAATAATTAATATTTTTACAGTACTTTGATGGTTGGGTTTAGGGTTAGGGTAGGGGTAGACATAAAAAAATTAAATGTGTTGGGTAATTTATTAAATAACAAAAATAATACTTAGTACAACTACTGTTTTTATATTGCTTTTACAGTTGGCTTTAGGGTTGGGGTAGATGTTAATAAAATACAATTCATGAAATTTTATTAATAATATAAAATAATTCTCGTTAACTTCCACCGCAATCTCACGGCAATTCGTAACTTTTTGCCTTAGTGGCTAAAGGCTGATTTATACTTCTGCGTCAAACGCCGGCGTATGCTACTTCGTAGAGATGCGCGGATGGGCTATTATTTCATCCGCAACCGCATGACAAAATTCATCATCCGTCCGCCATCCATCCGCACTAACATTTTTGACCAATTTTTAAAACCGCACCGCCCGCCATCTGCTGATTGGGCTCTTTATTTGAATAGCTTATTCCTTTTTATTATAAAATGAATGTTTCTTTATTGATCATTATAGAATAGAGAATGACTTTAATGTAGACATGCAGTTAATCCAAATGTGCAATTGAAGACGCTTTGAAGTGACGCTAAAGATACGAAGACGTGTCTTTTCACTTGATTCGATTCCTCGGTCCAAGAGTCTTTTCCTTGCGTGTTTCCCTCTTACCGTTATCCCGGTGGGGTGGAAACACGGGAAAGAAAGCAAGGAAAGGAAACGAGGATGCACAAATAAGGCACAGTTTTTCGACTATTTTTTTATTTTTTATTTTTTGCTGTGGATGTTATTGAGCTTGTAGAAATCGGAAACAACACCAGTTCTGCGACACAGATGAACCTTTATTGATATCTCTATCAGACAATACCTATTTTATATGCCAAAAGAAACAACAGGCAGTAAAAAATATATTAACATAAATATCTTAATGTAGGCATAGGCTATAGTCGCATGCTTTGGCAAACAGTTAAAAAAAGTTTTAATAAAAACGTCATATCGTGCCTAAGCCTTGTAGGCTCAGTCACCCCCACAATTAGAAATTAAATTAGAAAAACAGATATGCCATCCCTCTTTGAGCGAACATAAAATCTGACCAGGCTAAAGTGCATGTATGACAAGTGCCCCAATAACCCATGGAGGATTATCCCCATTCCCCTCAAACTTGAAGCATAACAAAATACTACGCCATTAAAGTTGCGACAAAGAAATTCTGGCAAAATAACCTTAGCCTCGGAACGTAAAAGCGAGGCCAACATGTCTAGAATAGAATAGGCTAAACCAATATGAACGTAAAATTATCAGCTGACCGAACTCAAAGGTTTATATTAAACATATGTGTAGCCTAAATAACATAGGCTAATTGGTTTAATATGCCTGACTTTAGGTCTAGTTTCATTTTTTCTTGGCACAATGGAGAAATAAAATAGCATCTGTGTCAGGATTCAGACGGGAGCGCCTGCATAGCCACTATAATGCGCCCTGCTGCACTGAAGGAGCGCTCGCTCGCAGCACTTGTTGCTGAAATGCATAGAATTCTCTTGGAAAGGTGCTGTAGTCGTGGGAATGCCTGGCCTTATTTCTTCCAAAAGGAAAGTAGATTTTCCTCTGCTGATCCGTCTATACGGAAGTTTGTAGAGGAATACTTCTGTACTTCATCCAGAATTAGTGTATCCGATTCCTCCTCCCATTCTGTGAAGTCAGTCCTAGGCTTTTTTGTTGGTGCGCCACCTATGCCTATAAAAACAGTACAACCGCCCGACACCCGCCCGAATTTAATTAAAATATTATTTTTTCGTAACGTCATCCGCCCGATCCGCGGTTTATCCGCGGAGTCCGCGGCTATAACCGCCAACCGCGCATCTCTACTACTTCGCCGTGGCCGTCGGCGTCGCTGATGTGCAGCTCTCAAAAAAATGTAACTACACGTTGCAACGACGTGTAGCGCAAGCTCTGTGATTGGTCGGCTTGGTATCGCTGACGAGTCTGGGCGGGACCAAGAGCTGCGTGAATGGTGCGAGCCCGATGTAGTGATTGTTTACAAGTGTGGAGTCCCGTGAAGGAGCTCCAGATGGAAAGTTTTGTTTTGTGTTTACCTCATAGTTAAAGTTGTTGCACGTCCGCCGGTTCCTGCCTCAAGATGAGCGAGTTTGAGCCACTTGTACATCCCGGAAGTGTTCAGGAAAAGCAAAACAGCAGCGAAGAAACTCAACACAGAGGAATATTAACACCTCACTGCCAACTAGTGTTTCGGAAGTGTTAATGCAGACCGACAGGGACAGCGCAGAAGTATAAATGCACAACTACGCGCGTTGCATGCGCCGTGGGTCACGCCGATCACTTGACGCAGAAGTATAAACCAGGCTTAATTCGTATGAATTTGTATGATCTAATTTGTACAATTTAGTATGATTTGCTCATCACCCAATGACGGTCGGGGTTAGAGGTGGGGTTAGGTGACACGCCTCCTTTTTAAAATCGTACGAATTAGCCACTAAACTGACAAAACGTAAAATAATTACGTTTCCTTGTGAGATCAGGCTGGCATATCCCTTATTTTCACATCCCAATGTTGACAGGTATGCAACATGACTCCACACGCGGTCTGTAATTGAAAAAATTGACCTTGAAAAATGTGACCGATTATAGGCTCTTATGTCGATTTCGATTACATTTCTATTAATATATGGAATATATTCCAATATATTAATATATAGATGTATGCGATATCGGATGCAGCCTTAGAATTTAGCTGAAAACAAACCAGAAGTGCATTTTCAGATTTAAATTTAGATTACAAGGGCAATCTATTTAGTTTTTCCCAGTGACATGCACAGATAAATTGTCCACCACAAAACTAGCAATGTGATCTAACAAAATCAATATGGCTAGTTTTGATTTCATGTGTACTTTAAAGGCATTCCCCACAACCCTCAGCATCAAGTGTGGGCTTTAGTTTGGTATTTCTGCTGTTTATACTCAAGAATCTCCTTTTTGTTTTTGTATGACGCGCCATCAGCTCCGTTCGCGCGCGCGCCACGTCACCATCACCTCGCGAACTCGCGTGAGTCCTCCCACCGCCCACGCGTGACATCTGAAAGAGAGAGAGAGAGAGAAAAAACATGAAATAAATAAATAAATGAGCAAGGTGCAGTTCCGCCAGGAGCCCCGAGTGAGTGAGAGTGTGTGTGTACGCGCGCTCGCGTGTGTGTGAATGTGTGTGTGGCGTCTGTCTGAAACATGAACCGCTTGCTTTAGACATCCAGGAGCGCTTTCAAAACGCGGGAAATATCCTCACCATCAGCACCACCACCATCATCGTCATCTTCATCATCCTCCCCGTCCTTCCGCGGGGGGAAAAAAACCTGTTCGAGATTTAATTTTATTTGTGCGAGCTGCCTACGAAAGTGACACACAAACACACACGTACATATACTACAGAGTGTGTGTGTGTGTGTTGTTTAAATTAGTGTTGATGCTTTTGTTTACTATCTTAATTAACACCCGCGGGAAGCTGGAGCATTCATGTCGTGATCACAGAAAAGCGTCGTGTTTTTCTGATGGATTAACATATGATCTGAACTCAGCCCAGGTCAAGTGAGTATATACTAGATGTATGTCTGTATAGTGTACTACATGTCTGTGTATGCATATATGTGTGTGTGTATGCGATGTTTGTTGCATGCATTATTGTTCTGTCATGTGATTAAATAAACTCTCTTTCTCTGTCTAATTCCTCCTTTGTGTTGTTTAATCTGATAGTCCAGGCTGAGCATTACTTTCTCAACATGCAACAAGTATTGTTTTGCGCTGCTGCGTGCTTCATGCATTGATTCTCACACCAGCATTCATGTTTTGTTTTTTTTTGGAGACCACAGACAGGTGTGTGTGAATGCACAACACACACTACATACATGTACACTCAATATTTCTTTTCATGTGAGCATATATCCATGCATATACTGATTTATGGGGATCAAAATGTGGATTTTCACCTGTTAGCACTAGTCAGCATGGATAACTAGTCTAGTGCTCTAGTGTCATCTCTCTCCTGCAGGGATGAGTAATCAGGCAGACACGGAGACGGTGAACTCGTCAAGTAAAAAAAAAGCAGGGAAGAAGGCGAAAATGGAAGGCATCAGGTTTTATTTTTATACTACGGCGTTAATAATTGAAGAGCTGTGCATGGATGTTGAACCCGGTGACCAGTGGTCTGTTTGATTTGCAGCAGAAACTGAAAGATCTGACAGGCTTTGTTGATTAAAAAGAAAAAGGGGGCAGTTCACACAAAATATGGAAATTACCTCATCGTTTGTGATCTTTTGTGTGGTTTTAAACCGTTTTTTTTTCTTCTTACAGAGAAAAAAAGAAGAAAAGATTTTGGCACCTATTGAGTTCCATATGAGAAAAAATGGCTACTATGGAGGTCAACGGGTGCCAGCTATCAGCATTCCTCAAAATATCTTCTTTGACAGAGTAAATGATGGCAGAATTTTCATTTTGGGGTGAACTGTCCCTTTAAATTCGTATAGTTATGCCAAAATGTATTCCTCAGATGCTCTAAACTAGATTCATTTGTGTTTAAAATAACACTTTAATAGTTTTTTGTGGTACTTTAAAAAAGGCATCAGTGTAAATGTCAGGAGGACTAGTTCATGTCTGGAAATATTGTTGTGTAGCAGATGAAATATTTGATGAGATATTTAAAAGACTCTATTTTTGCATCAGTGCAAGACAAAAATACTCTTTTTAAAGTCTTTAAATCTTGCCACAGTCTTTCAGAACATTGGGTTGTACACATTTGTCTGTGAGTTTAGAAATAGGCGTTTGTCAGTAAGTCGGAATGAATGTGATCTGGATCAGTGGTAGGGAAACTATGGCTCACGAGACACATGTCGCTCTTTGACCAAAAATATGTGGCTCTCCAGCTCTCTTCTTTAATTATTTTACAGTTTGAAAACCATAACCATCACTGAAAATCAGTTTCCTTTCGAAAATACAATTACAATTCCCTTTAAATTGTAATTTTATACAGCACAATGAATAAGAACTCTGTTAACAATAAAAGGAAGTTTCGACCAATGTGCAGTGGTTGCAATGAGGATAAATGTGAATTGCGACAGCAATAAAGGGCAAATAACTTTATATTTATATGGTAACTTAAATTCAAACAACATTATTATGAGTGTTGATGGTGAAAATAAAAATATGATTAATCGTTCTTTCTTCATTCATGGACTTGCTCAACATGTGAGGCTTCATATTTGTTTGTTTTTGAGTTGTGCATGGACATAAATTAAGGTTTTGTGTAAATCTGTATTATTTATCGTAATATTACAAATAATAAGATAGTAGTAGTAGTAAAACTATAATAATTGTTAATAATTTATAGTAATACAGTTGCAAATGCATTTTTAAAAAGACATTTTGAGAAATACAGTTGAAGTCAGAATTATTAGCCCCCCTTTGATTTTTATTTTTATTTTTTAATTATTTCCCAAATGATGTTGAACAGAGCAAGGAAATTTTCACAGTATGTCTGATAATATTTTTTCTTCTGGAGAAAGTCTTATTTGTTTTATTTTGGCTAGAATTGAAGCAGTTTTTCAATTTTAAGCACAATTTTACTTGGCTAATTACCCTAACCTGCCTAGTTAAACTAATTAACCCAGTTAAGCCTTTAATGTCACTTTAAGCTGTATAGAAGTGTCTTAAAAAATATCTAGTAAAATATTATTTACTAATAACTCTGACTTCAACTGTATACATCCAAATGGCTCTTTAAAAAAATGCATTTGCTAAAAAAAAAAGTTCCAAACCCCTGCTCTGAATGATGGCTGAATATTATTTTTGACACAATTTTGACTTTCACTTGAAATATCAAAGCAGGTATTTGTATTTATTTGGTAAAATCACCATTATTTCTACTATATTATATTTTAGTTTTACTTTGTTTAGTAAAACGGAATTGATAGAATGGTCAGAAAAGTTATTTTTTTAATATACAAGTTGCATATATTTATATAAAAATAGAGTTAAAACAGTAATGTCATAACAAAATTGAGCATTATAAAATATATATATTTTTAAATTTGTTCATGTAGAAAATTGATATTTATAAAGATAAATAAATAATATTTTTTTTTATTTATTTGTTCATTAATTTTCCTTCCGTTTAGTTTCTGTTCATCAGGGGTCGCCACAGTGGATGCCCGTCAAGCTGCAACCCAGTAGTGGGAAACACCCATTCACACACATACACTACGGCCAGTTTAGTTTATTCAATTCACCTATAGTGCATATTTTTGGAAGGTGGGGAAACCAAAGCACCCAGAGGAAACCCACACAGGAAGAACATGCAAACTTCACACAGAAACGCCAACTGGGACTTAAACCAGCGACCTTCTTGCTGCGAGGTGACTGTGCTAACCACTGAGCCTCCATGCTGCCCATTTTTATGTATTTATTTTCATCTTAAAGCTGATTTGTAAGCATCATTATTACTCCAGTTTTCCGTGTCATGTAATCCTTCAGAAAATCATTGTAAAATGATGATTTTAGGAACAGTAATAATATTTGATGATCAGTATTGAATACAGCGCTGTATAAATCATGATCTGTTTGTTTCAGGATTCTCAACACATTTTAAATAGGCATCTTTTATAATCTGGCGATTGTTTTTTAATAAAAGTATTAATTTCTCATTTTATTTTTAATTGTACTGACCTCAAAACTTATCAGACACCATTCAGAGCTGTTCTCTTTTCTCCGTCTACTTTCATGTTTTAATTTATTATGGTCTCATTGGCACAAAACTCTTTCTTTCTCATTTCCCCTTTATCTTTTTCCTACTTTCAACGTTTTGAAACTGTCTTGATGTACTGTAGCTCCATTGTTCTCGCTGGTATCAGTGAAATACTCTCTGCTACAGTAATATCAGCTTTATTTAGAGGCTGATTGGTTTGTGGACAGTGTGAAGAGTTATGGTGTAAATCTAAAAAGGCATTGTATTTATTATTATTATACTTGAGGTTTTGTCTTTGTGACTGAAATCTAAACTATTATCAGCAGAATGGCTATCTTTTTAAAAAGTTGGTAGTGGGATTGAGAACAGACCGATTCAGCTCTCCTATTGGTTGTTGGATTAATGCTTGATATAAGAGAAGTTTTGCTATAGGAAACTGTTTGTAATTTTCTGACCACCAGAATTTTATCGGAGGGAAAATTTGACCACAAAAACCATGTTGGTGAACTTGTCAAACCAGTGATCAAACACCATTAATTGTAGCTTAGGATTAAAGGAAGTTTCAGACAATTAAATCACGTCTGAAATCACAATGTGAGCTGGTTAAGTTTTTGTTTTCAGCAGTTAAAGGCACAATATGTCATTCAATTATCCAAAAATCACTAGAACAGCATTATATTTGCCGGCAGCAAACTCTCAAACGGTCGCCCACTGGGCTGCGCTGGTCAGTACCTGGATGTGAGACCACATGGGAAAGCTAGGTTGCTGTCTGAAGTAGTGAGGCCAGGAGGGGGCGCTCAACATGTGATCTGTGTGGGTCCTAACGCCCCAGTATAGTGATGGACACTCTACTGCTCAATAAGCCCCATCTTTTGTGTTAGACGTGAGGTCCTGACACTCTGTGGTCATTAAAAATCTCAGGATGTCCTTTGAAAAAGATTAGGGGTGTAACCCTGGCATCCTGGCCAAATTTGCCCACTGGCCTCTGTCCATTATGGCCTCCTAGCCATCCCCTTATTATAATTAGCTTCATCACTTCAACGTCTCCTCTCCACCAATCAGCTAGTGTGGTGTGCGGTCTAACGCAATATGGCTGTCGTCACGTCATCCAGGTGGATGCTGCACACTGGTGAAGGATGAGGAGATCCCCCAATTTGTAAAACCACATTGAGTGTGCAGAAAAGCTCTATATAAATGTAAGGATTATTATTATTATTATTATATTTTGCTGACTTATGTATTTACGTTATCCCAAATGTAAGGAAGAATCTTTTAATCCAATTTTAACTAGTTAACAGATTTCTGCTTTGGTTTTAACATGGAAACAGCAGTGAGGCTTTAAATGTGTTGTGTGTTATTAGTCTGGACAGAGCAGCATTATAACTGAATCCTTAAATGTATTATTCTGATATAAACAGCGCTGCCATCTCCATGTGATCGCGAGCTGAAGTGGTGGACTGTGGCCTAATAAAAGCTCCTCTGGCTTTCATGCAACGTCACACTCGTATAAACCAGCAATTGCTTCAACTGCAGTCACGCTGCAGATTTTACCCCATACTTCCATTCAAACACATGCGAATGCAGCAGATCGGAAACTCAAGCTCGTGCGTAACGTTTCTTGCATGAGACCAATAGAAGATGAAAACGTGACCTCTCTGTATGCAGAAATTAAAAATCAATCGCTTGCCTTATTATTGTCTGTCGTCTCGTTTTATCCTGCCTCTTTTCGCAGCACTGGATGACAGAATTTTGCTTGCTTAAATTCTAATGTCACCATGGATTTACTCTACTTCATATTAGTATGTTAAGTGTAATACTTTAGCTCATCCAGTAACATGATTTCTGCAGGAGTAATGAAGACTATGATTCACGGCATCATCAAACTATGCCTTTGTTTGTAGTGAATACTCTCCCTTTAGTTGTGAAAATCACATACTGTGCCTTTAAATATCCTTTAACTGTGTGTGTGTGTGTGTGTGTGTGTGTGTGTGTGTGTGTTCATGTTAATATTTCATGTGATGTCATATTTCAGTCAGGGTTAATAATTTTGACTTCAACTGTATTTACGTTATCCTAAATCTTTAGAAGAATGTTCAGATTTAGAGAAACAAGCAATTTTTACTACTAAAGGAGTGTGTGTTTGTGTGTTAATGACGTCATTTGGAGCTGTGAAATTGCATCACTTAATTCCGTGAGACCAATAGAAGATTAAAACATCACCTCTTTTTATAGATATGTAAAATATGGTGCAAATCGATTGCTTTATCGATGTCTAATTGTCTCGTTTTATCCGCCTTTTTAGAAGAACTGGACGACAGAATTTCGCATGGTCAAATTTGACAACTATACTACAATACCACAACTTCCATGATTCCACACTCAGTCACAGCATCATCAAACTACACCTTTGTTTGTGGTGAATACTCGCCCTCTAGTGGAGAAAATTACATACTGTGCCTTTAAATTTCCTTCGACAGTGTGTGTGTGTGTGTGTGTGTGTGTGTGTGTTCATGTGAATGACGTCACTCTGACCTGCGGAAGAGCATCATGTGATTGCGTGAGACCAATAGATGGAAACGTGACCTCTCTTATTCACAGAAATTTAAAATATGGACCGAATCACTCGCTTATCGATGTCTATTTGTCTTGTTTTACCCCGCCCTTTTCCGTAGCACTGGACAACAGAATTTTGCATGCTCAAATTCTAATGTCATCATGGATTGCTTCATACTAGCATAATAAGTGTAATACTTTTAGATTTACACCTTTGTTTGTGGTGAATACACTCCCTCTAGTGGTGAAAATGTCATACTGTGCCTTTAAATACTCGTTTACAGTAACTATAGTGCTTACCCTGCTCGTTGTATTATTGGAGTCAAAGCAGACTCCAGTGAGTTCAGATGGGTCTGTTAGCATTTCCATGATGTCATATTTCAGTCAGGGTTAATAATTTTGACTTCAACTGTATTTACCTTATCCTAAATCTTTAGAAGAATGTTCAGATTTAGAGAAACAAGCAATTTTTACTACTAAAGGAGTGTGTGTTTGTGTGTTAATGACGTCATTTGGAGCTGTGAAATTGCATCACTTAATTCCGTGAGACCAATAGAAGATTAAAACATCACCTCTTTTTATAGATATGTAAAATATGGTGCAAATCGATTGCTTTATCGATGTCTAATTGTCTCGTTTTATCCGCCTTTTTAGAAGAACTGGACGACAGAATTTCGCATGGTCAAATTTGACAACTATACTACAATACCACAACTTCCATGATTCCACAATCAGTCACAGCATCATCAAACTACACCTTTGTTTGTGGTGAATACTCGCCCTCTAGTGGAGAAAATTACATACTGTGCCTTTAAATTTCCTTCGACAGTGTGTGTGTGTGTGTGTGTGTGTGTGTGTGTGTGTTCATGTGAATGACGTCACTCTGACCTGCGGAAGAGCATCATGTGATTGCGTGAGACCAATAGATGGAAACGTGACCTCTCTTATTCACAGAAATTTAAAATATGGACCGAATCACTCGCTTATCGATGTCTATTTGTCTTGTTTTACCCCGCCCTTTTCCGTAGCACTGGACAACAGAATTTTGCATGCTCAAATTCTAATGTCATCATGGATTGCTTCATACTAGCACAATAAGTGTAATACTTTTAGATTTACACCTTTGTTTGTGGTGAATACACTCCCTCTAGTGGTGAAAATGTCATACTGTGCCTTTAAATTACAGTAACTATAGTGCTTACCCTGCTCGTTGTATTATTGGAGTCAAAGCAGACTCCAGTGAGTTCAGATGGGTCTGTTAGCATTTCCATGATGTCATATTTCAGTCAGGGTTAATAATTTTGACTTCAACTGTATTTACGTTATCCTAAATCTTTAGAAGAATGTTCAGATTTAGAGAAACAAGCAATTTTTACTACTAAAGGAGTGTGTGTTTGTGTGTTAATGACTTCATTTGGAGCTGTGAAATTGCATCACGTAATTCCGTGAGACCAATAGAAGATTAAAACATCACCTCTTTTTATAGATATGTAAAATATGGAGAAAATCGCTTGCTTTATCGATGTCTAATTGTCTCGTTTTATACCGCCTTTTTAGAAGAACTGGATGACAGAATTTCCCATGGTCAAATTTGACAACTATACTACAATACCACAACTTCCATGATTCCACACTCAGTCACAGCATCATCAAACTACACCTTTGTTTGTGGTGAATACTCGCCCTCTAGTGGAGAAAATTACATACTGTGCCTTTAAATTTCCTTCGACAGTGTGTGTGTGTGTGTGTGTGTGTGTTAGTGCGTGTTAATGACATCCCTCTGATCTGCGAAATTACATCATGATTGCGTGAGACCAATAGAAGATTAAAACGTGACCTCTCTGTATAGAGAAATGTAAAATATGGAGCAAATCACTCGCTTATCGATGTCTATTTATCTTGTTTTGTCCCGCACTTTTTCGCAATGCTGGACAACAGAATTTCG
Organism: Danio rerio; assembly: GCF_052040795.2. Taxonomy (NCBI): domain Eukaryota; kingdom Metazoa; phylum Chordata; class Actinopteri; order Cypriniformes; family Danionidae; genus Danio; species Danio rerio. The sequence goes on from NC_141044.1 coordinate 39,887,754, forward strand.
CATGCTCAAATTCTAGTGTCACCATGGATTTATTCTGTTTCATACTCGCATGGTGAGTGTAATACTTTAGCGCCATTGTTTGTGGTGAATACACTCCCTCTAGTGGAGAAAATGATATACTGTGCCTTTAAATATACTTAAGCAGTAACTAACACTGCTAATCCGGCTCTAGTTGTATTATTGGAGTCAAAGCGGACTCCAGTGAGTTCAGATGGGTCTGTTAGCATTTCCATGATGTTATATCTCAGTCAGGGTTAATAATTTTGACTTCAACTGTATATGTAGTTATCTCAAATCTTTGGAAGAATGTTCAGATTTAGAGAAATAAGCAATTTTAAAAAGCTAAGTAGTGTGTTTGTGTGTTAATGACGTCACTCGGATCTGTGAAATTGCATCATGTAATTGCGTGAGACTAATAGAAAATCAAAACATCACCTCTTTTTATAGATATGTAAAATATGGTGCAAATCGATTGCTTTATCGATGTCTAATCGTCTCAATTTTTCCCGCCTTTTTAGAAGAACTGGACGACAGAATTTCGCATGCTTAAATTCGACAACTATACTAAAAGACCACAACTCCCATGATTTCCCACTCAGTCATCGCATCATCAAACTACGCCTTTGTTTGTTGTAAATACTCGCCCTCTAGTGGTGAAAATTACATACTGTGCCTTTAAATATCCTTTAACAGTAAGTACAGTATTTACCCTGTGTTACAGTACAGTATTATCAGAGGCAAAACATACTCCAGTGAGTTCAGATGGGTCTGTTAGCATTTCCATGATGTCATATCTCAGTTATTACCGCTAATAGTTTCTCCATTTCTCTTTCTCTCAATCTCCTTTCTGCTGTAATTGATGTGAAAGTTGTGAAAGTGCTGATCTCTCAGACGCAGAGGTGAGGAAGGGGTTACACTCACTGGAAGACGATACACTTCCCTCATTTAGCAACTTTGACCTCCTCCTCGAGTCATATTTCTCGTAATTCCTCACATTTCTCACTCTGCGGTTATGTAGGCTTGGATTTCTGTCCTATACACAGCGTCTGTTTGCTACTGACAGCAGAATGTACATTTAAAAGTCTCCCGTTGAAGGTACTTAATATTTTTAATCACATTTTTTTTTTTTTTACTTCTTCATTTTAGTTTTTAATATATATTCAAATGCATTTGATTTTTGCAATTTTATTTATTATTGGTTATTGTTCCTTTATCAGTTTCCCAGTACTGGGTTGCAGCTGGAAGGACATCTGCTGGGTAAAACATATGCTGGAATAGTTGTTGGTTCATTCTGCTGTGGCGACCCCTGATAAATAAGGTAGTAAGCTGAAGGAAAATAAATGAATGTTCCTTTCGCAACCACACAAACTATTTAAATAGGCTTAGATTTCGGATTTTTATTAATCTAGAGCTCTAGATTTTTATTTTTATTACATTTATATTTATCTATTTCACATTTATTTATTTATATAAAAATAAGAAAATTTAATAGTATGTAATAGAATACCTTTTAATGATTAATTTATATAATTCTATAAATATTCTTGATTTTTTTTCCCTATGTCAAGCTCTTGATTTTTCTTCTGATTAAATTTATTTTTAGTTATTTTGCATTTATATATTTAAAAATAAGAATATTTAATACTATTAAATAAAATTTATTTAAATAATTAATTTATATATATTTATATACATATTTTTGATGTCAATTTGATGTTTTTTTAGGTTTAAAAAGTGTTTAATTATTATCATCAAAGTATTTTATTAAAATTAAATGCATTATTATAATTAACTGTAACACACCTTTAATGAAAACTAAATGTAATATTTTTTATAAAATATATCAAGTTTACATCTTACTAATAATCATTGTTTTTTTTATCTTAGAATGTTCTTAGTTTCACTTTTTAAGCTTTTGAATTGTATTAAATTAATTTATTTAACAGGGACATGCACACAAATATATTAACCTTAATTAATATAATGAACCACCAACTTATCCAACATACGTTTTACGCAGCAGATGCCCTTCCAGCTGCAACCCAGCTCTGGTAAACATCCATACACACTCAATCACACACATACACTACGGCCAATTTTGTTTATTCTATTCACCTATACAGCGCATGTGGGGGAGATTGAAGCACCCCCACACCCCGCACACGGCAACATGGGGAGAACATGCAAACTCCACACAGAAATGCCAACTGGCCCAGCCAGGACTTGAACCAGGGACCTTCTTGCTGTGAGGTGACAGTGCTAACCACTGAACCACTGTGCCGCCCAAAAATAATGATAATAATAAATAAATAAATGAAATTGCCAATTTAAAACATACAGACTCAATCACATACAGACTAAACACAAAACCAAACACAACACTCAGTGTGTACAAATTTGATTCGACAAACCACCTCCTGGTCAGGCGTGAAAACATCTTGTAGTTTGTGCATGAGATTAATTCTGTTGGAAGAGCATACCATAGACTGGTGGCTCTGAAAGACGATTGGCCAGGAACAATACACTCCCCTCTTATCATGGACAATGTAGTTTGAGATGTGTTCTGATCTTAATGAAGGAGCAGCAACATTATGAATCATTTTAGTAATTTGTCTTCAACAGAATTCTCGGATTTCCACACTTTGTTTTTGATCTCACCCTTTTCTGGCCAGGTCGTTTCTCTTTTAAACCCTTCTAGTCCAGCATCTGTAATGTCTCATTTACAGTTTAGCGAGCAGCGCATTTCCAAAACGAGGTCTGATGCGCCGGCAGCCAGTGGCTCTTTTGTTTGCAGTATAATGAGCTGTTATTTGTGCTCACAGGTAGCTCAGAACCGTAGTTTGCCCTTAAGGAAGAAACCGCTTTTCTGCACAGCTGCTGAAGCAGACAATATGGAGTCTGCTCTTCTCTGCAGTCTGTGAGCGTCGCTGAATGAAAATGTGAGAGTCTCACACACACACACACACACACTTGCACATCACAGAGAGATGCGTTTAGTGCTATGGCAAGCCATTTTCACATTAAACCCATACACATCTGTTTTCATGCTATTTGGGGTGTGCTTGTTACAGTGCAACTATTTGTTTAACTCCTGAGTAACATTAGATACTTTATTTACCACATTAATTACCATCTACTTACTGTATGGTTATGGTTAGAAGAATAGGTTTATGGTTGATCACATGTAATTATGCATAATTAATTGTATTAACTACTGTAAGTACACGGAACGTGTAACAAATACACCTTAAAATACTGATACCCCATTTATCTTTTGCATTAGATACTTGTTATATACTACTGCTTTGTATATCTAGTGTTTATATATTATATTGACCAGTGTTTCTCAACTTGTGGGTCATGACCCAAAAGTGGGTCACAGGAACATTTTCAGTGGGTCGTGTAGTGTGTGGTCAAAAAAAAAAAGTTTAATTTTTTACTTATTTTGACTTTTATTTTGAAATGCCTGCACGACAACCATGCCGTTTGACATGTGAAATTTTATTTAATTATAGCAATAAATATGTCAAAGCGCAAGTACGACCCTGAATATGTAAAGTGTGGATTTACATATATTGACGACAAAAAAGACTTAAAGCCTCAGTGTGTCATGAGTAGTGAGGTGCTCTCACAAGAGAGCATGAAACCTCCTAAATTAAAACGACATTTAGAAACCATACAGCATGTTTGATTAACAGTTCAGTTTGGTTCATAGTAACTGAACTTTTCCTTACCCAAACCACTGCTTACAGTATTTGTCGTTTTTACTTTGTAATATTTCTATATTTTGATACATTTTGTTAAATGGCAACAATAAAATAGTGTTTATTTGTAAGTCTTGGTGATTTTCTTATGATTTATCTGTCACTACTTGTGTATGTTAACAAATAAATACAAATTAAGTATAATTCCTAAAATTGTATTATAGTTCCTAAATATTTGGGTCGCAGCTTGTAGACCATGTAAAAATGTGGGTCCCATGGCCACACCAATTGAGAACGCCTGATATAGACTACTAGTACTGTTCATTAGACAGTGGTAACCAGGGCTTTACATTAACAACTGCCAACCCGCCAAATGCGGGTTGATTTCAGCTCTGGCGGGCTAGGCAGACACCTCCACTAGCCACTTTGGCTGGTTGGAAGTCATTTTTACTAGTCGGGCTCCCAGCTAGCTCTATCAAACCTCTTCAAATGTTTCAGAACGCAGCAGCATAAGTGGTCTTTAATGAACCTGAAAGAGCACATGTCACTCCGCTACTCATCCGTTTGCACTGGCTGCCAGTTGCTGCTCGCATCAAATTCAAAGCTCTGATGTTTTCTTACAAAGCGATTTCTGGCTGCGCCTCTTCTTATCTGCTCTCACTTCTGCAGATGTATCTGCCCTCCAGAAACTTGCGTTCTGTGAATGAACGTCGCCTCGTGGTTCCATCCCAAAGAGGGAAGAAATCACTTTCCCGAACTCACGCATTCAATCTGCCCAGTTGGTGGAATAAACTCCCTAACTGCATCAGAACGGCAGAGTCACTCGCTGTTTTCAAGAAACGACTAAAAACTCAACTATTTAGTCTCCACTTTCCTTACTAATATGCAACTCCCTCTCTGACTCCTCCAGTAACTACAAAAAATAAAATAAAAATTACTAATGTTTTGCTTCTTACACTTTCCTTACACACCTGAAACTTGCCTACAGCACTTATTCATTATTGCTCTTATAGTTGTGTAAATTGCTTCCTTGTCCTCATTTGTAAGTCGCTTTGGATAAAAGCGTCTACTAAATGACTAAATGTAAATGTAAATTTTTAAATTGTAGTTTTCTTAAAAGCAGGGTTCGACAGTAAGCATGGCCCAATATTCGTGCAAATGTGATATTAGAATCGAGAAGCAGCACGACTGCGTTCGCGCGAACAAAAGAAGGCAGATGAATACAGAATGAGAGCATGATCACTCGCGCTAACAGCTGATGTGAAGCGCGCAACTGGCCTAGAGGTTGCGATCGGTTGCCCTTGAAATAGACTGGACAAAGAGCGATGATCGTGCACCCACAGTCCTGCTGCTTTCAAAAGCTCTAGATAAAAAAAATACACATATTCTTTTGTGAGCAGCAGCGGTCACTGCTTTCATTTTAACAATTCTTAGAAGAGATTATTAACAGGCCTAACATTAACCTGCACAGTATGTTTCACCTGCTTTCTTTTGCTTACAGTTATTTTTTGTTAATACGGTTTTATTATCATACCTTACGATAACATTGCTTTAATAGGAGATTAACACCTCATTTATGTGCAGTTAACTGGTGATCTGGGAATTTAAGCCAGGACAGATTTTGCATATTTTAGAGACATGACAATACTTATTTTATTAAATGTAATGTTTTTTTTTTAAAGAAAAGTTTTGTTGAATTAAAAAGTGCACCTATAAAGCTATATTCTCCTTGTTTTGACACGTTAAAAATTGTGGCTAAGAAATACTTATTTGATGTGGTCAGAGATCAATTTGGTAAATCCTTCATTTTGAGCCTTGAAAAGTCATGAAATAAAAACTGATTGCATTGCGACACAGCCCATTTGCTCATGCACACTGAGCAAGCTAATACACAACACACACAAGAAGCTAAATGAATGAGAAGTCATGTGGACATAACACAACATCTAAATCAAGTCATTTAGCATGTCAAAGTCAAATTTAAGCAAAATATATTTTTTTCCAGCAAGAAAAGTGTGGCTGGTGAAAATGGAGAGTGGCTAGTGTTGTTGGAAATCTACTAGCCACAGTGGCTGGTGATCAAAAAAGTTAATGTCAAGCCCTGCTGGTAACTATTAAGTAGTACTTATTAGTAACTAGTACGTATTGTATTCATTTGATTAGTAATGCCTGATAAATATATACTAGAACTACTTATTATAGTATTTATTGATTAGTAACTAGTAACTTAGTAGTTTTTTTCTCCATTGACCACAGTTTAGACTTATGTACAGTTGAAGTCAGAATTATTAGCCTCCTTTGATTTTTTTTTTTTTCTCTTTTAAATATTTCCCAAATGATGTTTAACAGAGCAAGGACATTTTCACAGTATGTCTGATAATATTTTTTCTACTGAAGAACGTCTTATTTGTTTATTTCGGCTAGAATAAAAGCTGTTTTTAATAAATAATTTTAAAAAACACTTTAAACTATTATGATCAGAAATGTGCTAAAAATGTGTTGCGTTAAGCAGAAATTGTGTGAAAAAACATACAGGATAGCTAAGAACAATAATAACTTCAGCTGTACATATAATCATATTGCACAGCCCTAATACAGATTATAGATGAAGAATGTGGAAGCGGCCTGCCATACACAACTGCAGAAATAGAGCCAACACCAGTGTGTCACGTGAATCCTCCGACTGTCTGTCTGTCCGAGAGGATTTAAATGATACCAGTGCACTTGTTTTTGGCTTTTCCTTCTCAAGCATTTCTGTATTAGAAAACAGCCAGTGTCTGCAGGGGATGAGCTCCTTTTATCGGCCTCTCTGTCTGCTCATTCATGCTATATTTCTTTCTGCATCAGTGGATCTGATGTTTTGACCTTTGAAGGAGGCAGAGAGGAAGACGCGTTTTTTTGATGAATGTCTCGATAGAATGGTTGAAATTGTTGGCGCACAGATCAGATGAGAGGAGTGTGTGTGTGTGTGTCTCTGCAAAGGGGAGGATCTGCAGCATCGCCGCATCACTGCAGTTCTCCTCATGGCCTGTTGGGGCAGCACTGCACCAGACAGGCTCATGTGAGGCTCTAAAAGCATTTTTGGGAGAAAAGGAGACTTTAATAGAGGCAACATGATGTGTTTTCTTTAGTGTAGCAGAGCTGATTTGGACAGTTGCTGTTTATCTTAGAGAGAAGGCCTTAATATGTATGCCGGAACTGCCTAATATGCATTAATGCAGACTAGAGCTCCTGAATTATTAGCCTGCCTTCAATTTCTGTTTAACAGAGAACAGATTTTTTTTCAACATATTTCTAATCATAATAGATTTAATAGCCCATCTCTAATAGCTGATTTATTTTATCTTTGCCATGATGACAGCACATAATATTTTACTAGGTATTTTTCAAGACACTAGTATTCAGCTTAAAGAGACATTTAAAGGCTTAACTAGGTTAATTAGGCAAGTCATTGTATAACAATGGTTTGTTTTGTTGATAATGTTGACCGTAAAATGGTTTTCAAATTGAAAACAGCTTTTACTCTAGCCAAAATAAAACAAATGATTATTTACAGAAATGGTACTATATCGTCAGATTATGGAACTATATGTGCGATTACTTACATTGTGATATGAGATTTTTGTTATATCACCCAACACATATCTAGACCAGGGTTCAATGCTATTTTTTCTACTGGTCAAATCGGGCAAATGATTCCGATTTTTACTTGCCCTGACATAGGACTGGATGATATGTCAAAACATTATATCACGATTCACGATATATTTCTTAATTTCGGTCGATACAATATAATTCCGATATCAATATGGACAATATTAAAAAGACAAGAAAAAACTGCAAAGAACGCACACAATAGATGTCTGTACCAACAAATGTCTCGCGAAAACACTCTCGCAAAATGCCAGCTGATTCAGTCGTTGCCTAGCGACATAAAAAAAGCGCACTGCGCTCCTTTTTTTATTGTCAGCAAAAAGGCAGTGCGGTGCACCTTGCGTTTTTGGAACGCAGTGGTGTGATCTGCCCCTTAGCTTGTAGTTTTTAAAAACAGCAATACTTTCTTGGCATTAGACATACCGCTTTCTGTCTGATATTGTTGGAGTATTTTGTTGTCCATTCTTCCTTAAACACACGACATTCAGAGTCAATTTTTCTTTTTTTTTTTCAGTCATTAACAGTCAAGTGCATTTTAATATTCGAGAGTGTGTTCTAATTCTACTGGTTGCACTAACTGTACCGTGTGCAATACTGCCATCACATGACGTTCACTTGTATTGCATCATTAATTTACTAATTCTGAAACCAAACCGTTACTGAGAGGCAACATTTTAAAAACTCCCTCGCGGGCCGGATGAAAGTGTTCAGCGGGCCGCATTTGGCCTACGGGCTGTAGTTTGCCCACCTCTGATCTAAACAGTCTGAGTAATTGCGTGTGATGAATTTAAACATCATCTTGGACACTTGTACTGCTTCCTAACAGTTAGCTGTAATTATAAATCGCTCATGTCTTGAGGTAGCTCATTATAAGGCGATTTACCTTCTATGTGTGATTTGATTGGACAGAAATCACAGGCCTGATTTTTCTAATCCCCATAGACAAGAGGAAATAAAGTAGTGGCTGCAGGCTGAAGAAAAGTAGAGAAGTTAAAGTACCGATACGGCACTAAAAATGTACTCAAGGGAAAATAAAGTACACATTTCTAGAACTACTTAGTAAGTTCCAATTTTTGAGAAAAATGACTCAATTACAGTAATTCAGAATTTATATTTAGTTAGTTTGTACCACTGATGTTGTCCCAACACAAATCGATTGTGTGGAACCCAGCATTTTTTACAGTGTAGGCCTTCACACAGATCCAAAGAGGACAAAATTATCCATTTCAAAAGAATTAATAAAACTATCATATTTGATTTTTTAACTTTTCATTTGCATTTTTGTTTGCTCTGAGCATCAGTACTGATATACAGTCCAATCAAAGCAGGTTTGTCTAGATCAGGGGTGTCCAAACTCAGTCCTGGAGTGCTGATCTCCTGCATATTTTAGTTCCAACCACAATTAGACACACCTGAACCAGCTAATCAAGCTCTTTCTAGGTATACTAGATAGCTCAAGGCAAGTGTGTTGAAGGAAGTTGGAGCTGAACTGCAGGAGAGCGGCCCTCCAGGACAGAGTTTTGGACATCCCTGGTCTAGATTATTATAGTGTTAGGATCCTTGTGTGTGTGTGTGCTGTTTCACATAACAAAAAAGAAAAATCTAAGCATACAAACTGATATTCTTACCAATACACCCACATGATTATAATCCTATAATTTTGATGATAAATGATTTCATTTTCCCTTCAGATCTCTGAAGCAGAAAACTAGAACAAAAATGTTTATGTGCTACATGTATAGCAACCCTTAAACATGTGGCAAAATATTTTAAATGTTATATTTGAGGTGGCACGGTGGCTCAGTGGTTAGTCAGTCTGAAAGCACTCCGTTGATGTACTTACTGATACATAGGCCAGAGCCACAGTCCTGGAACACAGAGGAAAAATAGACTGAAAAAACTATGCTGGCTGTTCCTAGGTCTGTCATGTTAAGCGATTTTTGTTGTGCGATTTATTGTCACAGAAATAGTTGCGATAAGCGATATTATTGTCATTTTGAGATTATTTCATTCCACTTATTATATAATGATTATATAATATTGCAAATAGCCAATACTTTCATTCATTCATTCATTCATTTTCTTTTTGGCTTAGTCCCTTTATTAATCACCAAACCACCAAATTATCTAGCACATTTTTACGCAGCGGATGCCCTTCCAGCCGCAACCCATCTCTGGGAAAATACTTTGCATTCTTAAGGTTATCGGGGGAGGGAAAGAGGGAAGATTTGGCATTAAATAGGAGTTTCGTTTGTGCGCGCGCTGATTTTCACAGAGGCAAAAAAAACACAGACGGAGGGGAGAAAGTCAGTGACTGTGTTTACATGGACATCAATAATCGAATTATTTGCCAAATTATTAATTTGTTGACTTTATCTGCAGTTGGGCTCTTTCACTTTCATTCAGGAACATTTCCTTTATGCCCACCATGGCAAACGAGATATTAGATGCGAGGATGAACTGCTGGAAGAGTGTAGTTTTAATCGAATATTTGATACCTCACGGCGAATAGGAGAAAAAAAACTTCAGCAGTTCTCACTAACTTAAATACACTAGTTGGGTAGCGTCAGAAAGCCGTGTGTGTAGACTATTCTGTCACAAAATGCAGCGAAAATTCAACACGGCAGTAATAGTTTAAGGTTTTTACATGTTTACATTCGGAGAGCCGCATTTACAGCACATCTTTTAGCCTATAATATTGCAGTGATATTAACGTACTGTAAACTTAGTGGCTAAATCATTTGACTAAGGTGTGTCTTTAAAAACTGAAAGAGTACTGCTGACGTTACAAACTAACTTTGCCATCTGAATAAACAAACAAAGACCACTGATCACACACTTACCAAATCTGTAGAAACGGGACAATCAACACCAACTAGAGCCGCGTCTTTTTTTAAAGGAGATGAGCGGCAAATCTGGATTTCGCCATTTCCAGATGCGAAAAGCTCTCGGGTAAAATGTTCCTTACAAACGTATTTCTGCCGCATGTCGCGTCCACTGTAGTCCACACGTGGGTCCAGCTGCACTCTCATAGCATGGAAATGAAAACGAAACCTTCGTTGCATAAATTAATAACGCAATGCTGACGACCCATGTCTCCAAATTCTTGTTCTTCCACTTGTTTTGGCAACACAACATGGCGTCTCTGCTGTCTGAACACTGTAACAGATAAAAGAAAGTCTTCGAAGCGATCATGCATATTAATGAAGTTGCACCGCATACACAATAGAGCGCGCTGATTGGTTTGAACCAAGTCTTACTCATGAATTTATGCTGCACACTCAGAGACGTCGACAATGCACTCGCAGGTACAGATAGCCACTGTCCACACTGGAATACATGCAAGATCTAATCGATGTGACGCAGCTTCAAAAATGCGTTTCAAAACGGAAGAACGAATTTACTCTAAATAATGCAAAAACAACCAATTTTGACTTTTAGTGAAGTATATGTGTCCTTATAGTGTTTTTAGCATCGAGATGACCAGGGCCAGACGGAATCTGCGGACGTTTTGTGCTATTTCTGCTGAGAATTTTGGTAAACTATGGATTTCTGTGGAATTATTTTGGGAGTATCCAGCGGAGTATCATAACTAAAACCTTATTATATAAAATAAAAAGTAATAAATTACTGAATAAAAGCTCAAGTAAATTTACTCAAGTAAATAAACAGAATTAATGATGGTCTAAAAATCTTGCGCAGATTCCGTGTGGGCCTAGCGATGACTCAATATCTCAAAAAATGTGTTTTGGTGTTTCGTGACCCTTTATGGGGGCTAATAATATTAACCTTTTAAAATAGTTTTAAAAATTTAAAACTGCTAAATATTATAGGAAACACTGAAAGACTCCCTGCTCTGTTAAACATCATTCAGGAAATATTTGGAAAAAAGGAGGGCACATCATTTTGACTTCAACTGTATATTCACATCACTGTGGGAAAAAAATGTGCTTCCTCCTGGCACCTTTAATTTTTAAGATCGTGTTTCATTTCATTCGCCTGCAGTCTCTCTTCTCCAGCCCTCTCTTCCTCTCTCGCTCTTTCATGAACAGGCTTTACATTTATTTCATTTTTTTGGCCAAGTACAGGAACACTCGTCACTCACTCTCTCCAGTCTTTTAAAATCTCTCTCACTCTCTCTCTCCCTCTCTCTGCTGGTTCTCCTGATCTGTTCTGCTCTCCCTCCCCCTCTTGCTGCAGTGTTACTGCTAATGTATATTAGCGTCACTGCAGTCTCCACTGCTCTCCCTTTCCTTCTCTCTCGCTCTCTCTCTCTCTTATTTTTTTTCTTCTCTCTCTCAACCTTTCTCTTTTTCCTCTCTCTCTCAATATCTCTATCTCTTCTTCATCTCTTCTCTCTCTCTTTCTCTCTCTCTCTCTCTCTTTCTCTCTCTCCCTCAGCTTCCATTTCCTGTTCAGTGCTAACAGCGTTTTTACTTCTCGCTGTGTTGTCTTTTTTGTGCAGGTTTTGTGACACACACACACACACACACACACACACACACACACACACACACACACACACACACACACACACACACACACACACACACACACACACACAATGTTCTGGTAATTATACCTCTTCTCCCTCAGCTTGTGCTTGAGGATTTCTCACGCCGCTCACATGATCTCTAAGCCCTGCGTTTTTTTCCTGCCTGCTTCTCTGTTATCTGCTCTTTTTCTGGCTCACCTTCTCTCTCCGAGACCCTCCTCCCTCTCGCCAAAAAAATAGAAATAAATAAATAAATAAGTGAAATGAAACGTCACCGCTGCTGCTGAGCTCAGTTCTGGTGCCTGCTTTACAAACACACACACACACATTCGACACATTCGGCACATTAAAATATTAACCCTCTCAGTCCTGTGGAGCATTTTTTTTCTGTTATTTTTGCATTAAAAAACTGAATATTTTAACGTATTCATACAAAACAATTCTTAATCGTTCATTTTCCTTCAGGTTAGTGTCTTTATTCATCAAGGGTCGCCACGGCAGAATGAACCGCCAACTATTCCAGCTTGTTTTACACAGCAAATGCCCTTCCAGATGCAACCCAGAACTGGGAAACACCCATGCACACTCATTTACACACATACACTATGGCCCATTTAATTCATCCAGTTCACCTATAGCGCATGTGTTTGGACTTGTGGGGAAAACCGGAGCACCTGGGGGAACACCACGCCAATACGAAGAGAACATGCAAACTCCACACAGAAATGCCAATTGGGGCAGCTCGCACTTCTAGCTGTATGGCAACAGTGCTAACCACTAAGCCACTGTGTTACCCCCAATTCTTAATCATTTTAATAATTTTTTTTTCCAGATTTCATTGACTCAAAATCGCAAACTAGTTCTGATTTTTATAATAGTTCACTTTACTGAGCTTGATATTTGTTATATTATGTTTTTTAAATTCGTTTGTTCCCAAGTTCTTCATCTCTTTCTTCTTATCGTCATTATTATGTTGGTTATTTCTATTATTTTTTTACATGAAATACCATAAACTATAATAAAATTGCTTTCTGCAACATAATTTTATACCTATATTAAGTACAAATCTATAATCAAATAAATCAAATAAAAGTGGGCAGCATGGTCGCTCAGTGGTTAGCACTGTCACCTCACAGCAAGAAAGTCACTGGTTCGAGTCCTGGCTGGGTCAGTTAACATTTGGAGTTTGCATGTTCTCCCCATGTTGGTGCTCCGGTTTCCCCCACAGTCCAAACACATGCTCTATAGGTAAATTTGAGGAACTAAATTGGCCCTAGTTTATGAGAGTGAGAGTGTATGTGTGTTTACCAGTACTGGGTTGCAGCTGGAAGTGTATCCGCTGTATTAAACATATGCTGGAATAGTTGGTGGTTCATTTCGCTGTGGCAACCTTTAAGTCAGAGATTAGGCCAAAGGAAAATGAATGAAATTATGAAAGCTCCATTTTGCCTGATCGTTATGTTGGTCTCTTTTTTTTCGCGGTTATTAACATATGTCTTAATCTTATCCTCTAAAATCAACAAACCATAATTGATTCTGCGCATTTTTAATGTATATTTTGCACAGTTTGATAATGCTTCACTGTGCCTGTGCATTCACCCTATTAAAAAGTCAATTATATGCATATTAAAGAAGATTTTGAGCTGAATCTAGGGTCCTGGTGATTCTTCAAATGGCAATGGTTACTGGTCTTTAAGAATAAACATAAATACATTCAAAATAAGTAAATTACACTCACTGGCCACTTTATTAGGTACACCTTAGTAGTACCGGGTTGGACCCCTTTTGCCTTCAGAACTGCCTTAATCCTTCGTGGCAGAGATTTAACAAGGTACTGGAAATATTCCCCAGAGATTTTGCTCCATATTGACATGATAGCATCATGTAGTTGCTGCACATTTTTCAGCTGCACATCCATGATGCAAATCTCCCGTTCCACCACTTTGGATTGAGATCTGGTGACTGTGGAGGTCGTTTGAGTACAATGAACTCATTGTCATGTTCAAGAAAACAGTCTGAGATGGTTTTTGCTTTATAATATGGTGCGTTATCCTGCTGGAAGTCATAACTGTGGTCATAAAGGGATGGACATGGTCAGCAACAATACTCGGGTAGGCTGTGGCGTTGACATGATGGACAATTGGTACTAATGGACCCAAAGTGTGCCAAGAAAATATCCCCCACACCATTACACCACCAGCCCGAACCGTTGATACAAGGCAGGATGGATCCATGCTTTTACGTCAAATTCTGACCCGACCATCCAAATGTCGCAGCAGAAATGCAGACTTATCAGACCAGGCAATGCTTTTCCAATGTTCTCTTGTCCAGTTTTGGTGAGCCTGTGTGAATTATAGCCTCAGTTTCCTGTTCTTTGCTGACAGGAGTGGCACCCGGTGTGGTCTTCTGCTGCTGTAGCCCATCTGCCTCAAGGTTGGACGTTTTGAGTGTTCAGAGAGGCTCTTCTGCAGACCTCGGTTGAAACACACAGAACTGCCGCTCAAGGATATTTCCTCTTTTTCAGACCATTCTCTGTAAACCCTAAAGATGGTTTTGCGTGAAAATCCAAGTAGATCAGCAGTTTCTGAAATACTCAGACCAGCCCGTCTGGCTCCAACAACCATTCCATGTTTAAAGTCACTTTAATCACCTCTCTTCCCCATTCTGATGCTCAGTTTAACCTGCAGCAGATCGTCTTGACCATGTCTGCATGCCTAAATGCATTGAGTTGCTGCCATGTGATTGGCTGATTAGAAACTTGCGTAACAAGCAGTTGGACAGGTGTACCTAATAAAGTGGCCGGTGAGTGTATATGCATATTTTGACTTGAAAATATAAAACTACTTTACTGTGCACAATCCTTGTTTTTAAAATATTTTTTTCCCAAGAATATTTACAAATACAACCAAACTGTAATCTAAAATGATTCTACACACACGTTTTACTGCATAGGTCTGCTGCTGTCCACGGTGCTGAATTCAGCTCCATTAAAACTACTGACTCTGCACTTATTATTATTTTAAAATTTAACAAAGCTGTTCCTTTTTTCTCATTATTATTACCATTATATATTTTAATGTTCTCATATCTGTCCCCTCGACCTCTATAGCAGCTTTTCTCACTTTTCCTCCATCTGCGCATTCGCTTATCTCACTTTTTCAAATAGTTTTCATTCATAATCCCTCCTCTGGGTTCATCTAAGTATCACATTATTTCATTAACGTGATCTCTTTTTCACATTTATGCACCTGAACTGCTCTCAACTCACTATTTCCAGAGCCTTTTACACATATGAAAAAAAACTGGTATGATATATGATGATGATGATGAATATATATATATATATATATATATATATATATATATATATATATATATATATATATATATATATATATATATATATAAATCTATTTGTTTAAATGGTGCTTAGCATGAATGAGTACACCCTCTTTAAAAATTCCTTCATTCGTTAATTTTTCCTCTGTATCCTTTATTAATCTGGGGTCACCACAGCGGAATGAACCACCAACTTATTCAGCATATGTTTTACACAGAGGATGCCCTTCCAAGCCAGTACTTCGAAACATCCATACTAACTTACTCACACACATACACTACGGTCAATGTTTTTGTTTTTAGACAGTGGGGGAAACGGAGCAACCGGACGAAACCCACGCCAACATGGGGAGAGCATGCAAACTCCAGACAGAAATGCCAAATGACCCAGCCAGGATTCAAACCAGCGATCTTTTGCTGTGAAGCAACAGTGCTAACCACTGAGCCACCGTGTCGCCCCGTTTTGAAATTATAGATTATATTTTTAATCAATTTGTCAGTAAATATGGACAATATGTTTAGGTGGATTTAAGAAAAAAGTTTTATTTAATAGTTATACTCATTAAAATATGAATTTAGTTTAGAAAATCTTTAGGAATGGATGGATGATACATTTAAATGAAAATAAGATATTTATTTATTTAACAAAATTTGAACTAAATGTAATATTTTTAATGGTTCTCTTGATTTTTGTTTTCTTTATTAAAATTTAAGAATTTAAATATTTTTTTAATAAGATTTTTTTGATAAGAAGATTTCAAATGTAATTTTTTTGTACAAAAAACTAAAAAAAATAAAATGTAAATAAAGTAGAATTGCATTTATTTATTTATTTTTATTTATTTAAATTGTGATTTCTTTTTTTTTTACATTACATTTTTATTGCGCCATAGTCTTAGGTCAGGTTTTTATTTTTTATTTAAATTAAAAATATTTTTTAATAAAGTATAAAAATAAAATTTAAATATAATAAAATTTTATTTATTTTATTTAAATTGTGATTTTTTTTTTTCCTCCTGACATATTACAATTTTTTTGCACTGCAATCTTTGGTCAGGTTTATTATTATTATTATTTTTTTTTATTAATTTTTTTTTTTAAGTTAGAAATATTTTTTTAATAAAATAAACATTTTTATTAATATTTTGAATGTTGTTTTTTTTTTTTTAGAAAAAAATATTTTAAAAAATTTAAACCATAATCTTAGGTTTTTTGTTAGATTATTTAATGTAAACACACAAATATCCTAAAGTACAGCATTCCAATATTAATTTAAGCGATAGATCTGTAAGGCATGTAATCATTCACTGTACGTTGCTTATATTGTTTACAATCCTTTTAATGTTGTAATTGTACATTTTCCACACAAGTCTTTAAAAAATGGCGACTATACAGCATGTACAATATGAACATATAGTAACTATGTACAAAATATGTAACTAAATATGTACCAAATATGTAACTATATACACAAAATATTTTAGTGTACATAATGCACTTAATAACGAATCAATAAAGCATGAGAAATTTAGCAAATGTTTTTTTTTTTTTTGTAAAACACACCCTGATTTGTAACTCACAGTGTAGATACACTCACTCAAAGTATTATTTTAGCTGCTTGCTCAAACTACTTATTTAAAATGAGCTGAAATTTGAGCTTTTTTTGGGACAACTCAATTATTTATGTTCAATCTGCTTAAATTTGTTAAGTTATCCTAATCGATTTATGTTGGGACAACATGAATGAACTGTGTGGAATCAATCTGTGTCGGGACAACATGAAGGAGTTAAGTTGACTTGTTAAGTTTTACACATTTAAGTTGATTAAACATAAAACAATTGAAAAAACCCTCAAGAATTGGGTCGATTCAGCTCATTTTAAATGCATAGTTTGAACTAACAGCAAGTGTAGAACAGAAATAGTTCTCCATTGCAGTGCATTCACTGTCAGAAGTAAACAAAGTCTTACCTTTTAAGTGCCATCTTGACTTTCTTTGAGGCTTCCTCATGCTGGAGCCTTTTTAAATGCGGCTCTGCAAAAGTTGACTAACTTTGACTTCAGTCTGCATGGAAAAGAATCACAACAGACAACTAGAAATGAGTTTCCAGCATGCAAAAGAGCTAAAAGTGTTCACGATCAAACCATTCAGAATGGGTGAAGAAAGTGAAATGCATGGAGAAAAGTGAGTGATGCAGGACTCCAGAGTGCTTCTCGGTGAACTGTGATTCCTGAATGCGGAATTGGAGAGCTAGGGATGGACGGTGGGGGTGGGGGGCTGCGTTTGGTGAGGGAGAGGAGGAGGAAAGGTAAAGAAAGGGGGACGAACAGAGACGGGATGAAAAAAAGAGAGCGCAGAATGCTACGGAGTGCATTAATACTTTTAAAAGCAACCCAATCAGAAGCATTTCAGATCTTTTTACTGGAGGGATGCACAAAGTCAGGGGTGTACTGCAGCAAAACACTGCGCTGTTCACTCTAAAGCTCTCTCTCTCTCTTCACCCCTCCTGCTACAGTGCATAATGAGCACCTTTCTCTCTCTCTCTTTCTCTCGCTCATGCAATGAAGCTGCAGCGAAGCTCTTGACTTATTAGCTGCTTCATTTAAAGAGAGAGAGAGAGACAGAGAGAATTTTAATCAGTCGCAATAGTCTCAGTTGTATCTTGCAGTGGTGTTGCTTTGAGAGTTGCAGGCCAGAGGACGTTTGAAAGATTGATGGATTGAGAAGGAGAGAGAAAGATAGAGTATGTGTATTCCACAAGCACAGGATGTTGATGCTCTTACGTTTATGCACATTTTTTTTGTGTGTGTCTGAAGTGCTTCAGTGCTGTGCTGTTGTGGTGATCTTTTGAAGACAATATAATGCAGAATTGTTTGATTGCCATTCATGACTCATGCAAAACTTCAAATTCTGTTTTTTGGCATTAATGACTCGTTAAAATGATCAATTGACACTTATATGATGATTCAATCCTGCATTCTGCTGTTTTTTTTACATTCGTTTTTTCTGCTCTACATTCTGATCTATTATGTAATTTTCTATTTGGTAAAATTCTGTTCTAAATCTTTTTTTTTTTCTACTTGATGAAATATTATGCGATTTATCTCTCTGATCTGTCTATTATATTCTGCTCTATTTTATTACGCTCTGTCCCTTCTATTCTATTCTATTCTATTTTATTCTGGGCTGTGCATTCTGTTGTGTATTTCATTGTGCCTCGATCTGTCTATTCTGTTCTGTTATATTCTATTTTATTCTATTCTATTCTGGGTTGTCCGATTTGTTCTGTATTTAATTCCACCTCCTTCTGCCTCTTCTGTTACGATCATTTCATTATGTCTATTCTATTCTAATTCTATTCTGGGCTGTCTACTCTGTTGTATTTTCCATTTTACCTTCTGCTTATTCTGTTATAATCTTTTTATTGTGCCTCTTCTGTTCTGTTCTATTTTATTCTATTCTGGGCTGTTCATTCAATTCCACCTCCCTCTGCCTCTCCTGTTATGATATTGTCATTATGTTTATTCTACTTTATTTTATTCTGTTCTGTTCTATTCTATTCTATTCTGGGCTGTCCATTCTCTTCTATATTCAATTCTACCTCATTCTTCTGCTTCTGTTGATCTTTGTATTATTTCTATTCTATTCTATTCTATTCTATTCTGTTCTATTATTGGCTGTCCATTCTGTTCTATTCAATTCCACCTCCCTCTGCTTCTGCTGTTATGATCATTTCATGACGTCTATTATTCTATTCTATTTCATTCTGAGCTGTCAATTCTATTCCCCAATGAATTCAGTGTTATACTATTCTGTCTATTCTGTAATATTATGCTCTCTTTAATTAAATCTGTTCTATTTTGTCTATAAAAGTCTATTCCATGCTACTCTGTCCAGTTCAGTTTTGTCTATTCTATATTCTACTCTGTTCTTTTCATAGTTTTTTTCCTTTTCTATATTATGTTCATTTCTATTGTGCTTTGTACTATTCTATTCAATGCTGGAAGACTAATGTCTTCTGTTATGCCTTTTTCATTTCTATTTTGGCCAGTAATTCCATTCTATTCTATTTTATTCTTTTCTGTTATGCCCTATTATTTTATCAATTCGTTTTCTATTCCTCAATAAATTCTCTTTTATTCTGTTTTGTCCGTCTCTTCTGTTATTTAATGTTGTGCTCCATTCTATTATATCAGTTTATGAAAATTCTGTTCTGTCCATGACATTCTGTTCTGGGCTGTTCTGTCAACTCTGTTAGGTTCAGATCTGTTTGTTCTACAGTATATTCTACTTTGTTTATCATTCAGTTTTTTTCATTTCTATATTATGTCAATTCTATTTTGTTCTGATCTATTCTATTCTGATCTATTCTATTCTGTTCTAAACTAATCTATTCTGTCATGTTCTGTTCTATTCTATTCTGTCCAGATCTATTCTATTCTAATCAATTCTATTCTGTCGTGATCTATTTGAATCTATTCCATTCTGTCCTGATCTATTCTATTCTATTATATTGTGCTCTTTTTTTACTCTACTACTATTTTTCCTTTCTTTTCCTCAATAAATTCTGTTTTATTCTATTCTGTCTTTTCTGTTATTTAATGTTGTGCTACATTCTATAATATCAGTTCATGTAAATTCTATTCTGGTCTGTGCTATTCTGTCAACTCTGTTAGGTTCAGTTCTCTTTGTTCTACGGTTTATTCTACTCTTTTTATCATTTAGTTTTTTTTTCTTTTATATATGGTTATATCTATTCTATTCTGTCCTAATCTGTTCTATTCTATTTTCATACATTGAGTACTTTCATTATGTTTGCCTGAGCACTCTGAGCTGAAACGCTGTTGTTATGATATCTGTGGTGTTATGAAAGACAGAATAATGCAGAATTGTTTGAGTGAAAGTTATGTCGTGCTCAAAACATACATTTTGTTATAGTTTTATTCCAATCAATTCTATTCAGTTTATTTCAGCTTTATCATCATTTATGAGTTACACTGGACAAAAACCTTGTTTAATAAATAAACTTAAACCTCATATAACAAATGCTAAGAGACAAATGTTTTCCTGATCCTGTTGTTATCAAAAAGCGTATTGTTCTGAACGGTTCTGTGTGAAATGAAATATGCTCTGATCTTTTTTAGTGTCTTACAGATATCTGTGTTGTTTAGTATTTGACACAATATACTCAAGGGAGATCCTGCAGTGCGAGAAACTAATTTAAACAGCATTCTCTCATAAGTAGTGTGCATTTTTAGCTCTATATTACCCACACTCCTAAAGATGAAGCTTATTTATTGGCATACATGCATCTTGCTTTGCACTGCACAGACATTTATTTAGCGTGGAATGAGGTTCTAAAATGTAACATTGAACCACAAAGCCAGTCTTGTGTTTATAACCAAAAATTAAGTGTATGAGTTGAAATTCTGGATGTTTCATTTATGCCAAAAGTAACTAGAAAAATAAATAAAGACCACGTCCCATTTACGATATTTTGTACATTACCTACTTTATTTACTTTTTAAATTATTTTTTTTATAATGTGCATTGCTTAGCACTTCAAATAGAAATGTAAAGAACTCTTTTTTTCAATGTTTCGTTTTTCAAACACTCCGATTCCAGTTTTTCCAAATATCTCAGCTAAATATGACTGGCTTTGTGGTTGCGGGTCTCAAATGTTTATTCTAAAGTGATTATTCTAGAACTGTTTACTAAGAGGATCCAGAAATTCTAAAATGTATCCGTTATAAGTGCTTGACATGCATTGCAAATTTAAGATTCCAAACATTCTGAAACAGAACCGTTTATGTTTGAGTGTTTGGCATGTATGCATGCATTGGAATGTCATAAAGCTCCATGCATCAAGCACACACGACGCAAGTTTGTCCAAAAAACACACACACAAGGTCACATGCAACCTTCATATCACTGCAGTATTTTGTGATATGAATAACGGGACCCCAATATGATGTGTGCAAGATCCCCTCCATGTTGTACCTCTACTAACCATCTCCCCATCTCTCTCTCTCTCCCTCCCTCCTCCTGTCCCCCCCGCAGACCGCTCCTCTCTCCTCCCCTCTCCGTTTTTTCTCCTCCTCTCCCTCCCCTATGCTCAGTTCGGTGTGTGTCTCCTCATTCAAAGGGCGCAAGGGTGGGAACAAGTCGTCCAACAAAGCATGTTACAGCGCCGACATGACTTGCCCGTCGGAAAGCGAGAAAATCGTCATCAACTGCGGCGGCGTGCGGCACGAGACGTACCGGAGCACCCTGAAGACGCTCCCCGGTACGCGGCTGTCGTGGCTCACTGAACCGGACGCCTTCAGCAACTTCGACTATGACCCGAAGTCCGACGAGTTTTTCTTCGACCGGCACCCGTCTGTGTTCTCGTTCATCCTCAACTACTACCGGACGGGGAAGTTGCACTGCCCCAACGACGTGTGCGGCCCGCTGTTCGAGGAGGAGCTCGCTTTTTGGGGCATCGACGAGACCGACGTGGAGGCGTGCTGCTGGATGAACTACCGGCAGCACCGGGACGCGGAGGAGGCGCTGGACAGCTTTGAGACACCCGAGCCGGAGGTGCCGGACGACGACCCGGCGCTCGCAGGAGACGGAGACCTGAAGCGGCTGTGCCTGCAGGAGGACGGCAGGAAAGCGGGCTGGTGGCGCGTGTGGCGCCCGCGGATCTGGGCGCTTTTCGAGGACCCATACTCGTCCAAATACGCGCGGGTGAGTGACCATTCAGCACCTCTGCACGCGTGGACAGCTCCTCAGTCCAGCGCTCATTTCATGTGCTTCTAACAAGATAGATGGTGTGTGGTTTAAAGCAGCTGATTGGTAAATCCAAGTGTCTTATTCTTTATGCTCTGCGTGTGTATTAGGTTGGCTGGTAATTGAGAGGTTTGTAGGTTCAAACCCTTATATAGATGTCCTTGTTTAGTTTTAATCGACTTATTAAACTGTTTTGAACTTGCAGGGAACATTAAGCAAGGTTTTGTTCTTGCCGTAACATTAACAGAACATTTATTGATCATTTATGTATTGTTTTTGGAATCAAGTTTTCTTTGCTTTTGGAATGTTGTGAGTTGTTTAAACGTTCAGCGAACAGACCTGTAATGATAGCAAAGTGATCAAACAACATTTGAGTAAACGTTTATGAAACATTTTTCTTAAATTGACCTTCTGAATGTTTTGGGATTATAAATGTATGATGTCTTCTTATCTGGGTTAAGATAAATTCTTTAATTGTGCTGATTTTGAAAATTAAGATTTTTTTTTAATAAATCGAGCAGCTCTTTGCATGCATGGACAGCCCTTCAGTCCAGCGCTCATTACACCAAATAGTAGCTGAAATGTTGTTTATGGCAGCTGATTGGTAAACCTTAGTCTTATTCTTTACAATGCTGCGCTTGTGTATTAGGTTGGCTGGTAATTGAGTGGTTTGTAGCTTCAAATCCTTATAGATGTCCTGTTTTTAGTTTTACTCGACACATTAAACAGATTATAGCGAGCAGGGAAGGTTAGGTTTTGTTAAAGTTATAAGCAAATGTTCTTCCAGTAACATTAACAGAACGTTTATTTGTCATTTATGGAATGTTTTCAGAGGCATTTTTATTCTAAAGTTTTTTTGCTTTTGGAATGTTGTGCCTTGTTTATATGTTCAAAAATTTTGGGAACATTAACATACAATGTGGCAACACTGCGTATTAGTAGACTGTCTGCTTGATATCTGTTGATACTGCTCCTTCAACAGACATTTAATAGACTATAAGAAACTTTGCAAGCACATATTAACTTACACTAACCTCAACCTGCAGTAATGAGAATTAGTTGACATGTAACTTAAATTCAACAAACAGACCATCAAAATAAAGTGTGACCTACAAGGTTTTCTTTGCTTGGTTAAGATAAGTTTAGTTTATTTATATAGCACATTTTTTACAACACAACGTTGCCCAAAGTGCTGAACACAATCAATACTAAACATGAAATCTACATCACATAAATAACAATTAAAACATAAGGCAAATCCCTCAACATTAAAAAGGCTCAAATACTAAAGAACAAAGATGGTGTTTCAAACGCTTTTTAAAAACAGGTAGAGTTGGAGCATGTCTGATGTGGGGCGGAAGCTCGTTCCAGAGTTTTGGGGCGACAACAGCAAAAGCCCGATCCCCACTTCGCTTACACCTGGACCTTGGTACAGATAGAATAAATTCATCAGAAGACCTCAGTGACCTACCAGGATTGTATACGTGTAGCAGGTCTGATAAGTATGATGGTGCCAGATTGTTTAAGGATTTAAAAACAAAGATTAATAGTTTAAAATCAATCCTTGACCTAACAGGCAGCCAGCCCAGAGAGGAAAGAACTGGGGATATGTGCTCAAACTTGCGAGTCCCTGTCAGAAGTCTCGCAGCTGCATTTTGTACTAATTGCAATCTGTTTAGGGAATTTTGACTAATACCCACATACAGAGAATTGCAATAGTCAAGTCTTCCCAAAATAAAAGCATGGATCACCTAAGTTGCTTGTTTGTGCTGATTTAGAAAAGTAGGAAGTTTTTCAACTGAATAAATCGAGCAGCTCTTTGCATGCATGGACAGACATACAGTCCAGCGCTCATTACACCAAATTGTAGCTGAAATGTTGTTTATGGCAGCTGATTGGTAAACCTTAGTCTTACTCTTTACAAAGCTGCGCTTGTGTATTAGTTTGGCTGGTAATTGAGTGGTTTGTAGCTTCAAACCCTTATAGATGTCCTGTTTTTGGTTTTACTCGACACATTAAACAGATTATAGCAAGCAGGGAACATTAAGCAAGGCTTTGTCAAAGTTACAAGCAAATGTTCTTATAGTAACATTAACAGAACGTTGTGACTTGTTTAGACGTTCAAAAATTTTATGAACATTAACATACAACATGGCAACACTGCGTATTAGTAGACTGTCTGCTTGATATCTGTTGATACTGCTCCTTCAACAGACATTTAACAGACTATAAGAAACTTTGCAAGTACTTGTCAACTCACACTAACCTCAACCTAACAGTCTACTTATAATCTAATGAGAATTAGTTGCAATGTAACTTAAATTCAACAAACAGACCATCAAAATAAAGTGTGACCTACAATGTTTTCTTAGCTTGGTTAAGATAAGTTGTTTCATTGTGCTGATTTAGAAAATTAGGAAGTTTTTCAACTGAACAAATCAAGCAGCTCTTTACGCATGCATGGACAGCCCTTCAGTCCAGCGCTCATTACACTGAATAGTAGCTGAAATGTTGTTTATGGCAGCTGATTGGCAAACCTTAGTCTTACTCTTTACAATGCTGCGCTTGTGTATTAGGTTGGCTGGTAATTGAAAGGTTTGTAGCTTCAAACTCTTATAGATGTCCTGTTTTTAGTTTTACTCGACACATTAAACAGATTATAGCAAGCAGGGAAGGTTAGGTTTTGTTAAAGTTATAAGCAAATGTTCTTCCAGTAACATTAACAGAACGTTTATTTGTCATTTATGGAATGTTTTCAGAGCAATTTTTATTCTAAAGTTTTTTTGCTTTTGGAATGTTGTGCTTTGTTTATATGTTCAAAAATTTTGGGAACATTAACATACAATGTGGCAACACTGCGTATTAGTAGACTGTCTGCTTGATATCTGTTGATACTGCTCCTTCAACAGACATTTAATAGACTATAAGAAACTTTGCAAGCACATATTAACTTACCCTAACCCCAACCTGCAGTAATGAGAATTAGTTGACATGTAACTTAAATTCAACAAACAGACCATCAAAATAAAGTGTGACCTACAAGGTTTTCTTAGCTTGGTTAACATTAGTTGCTTGTTTGTGCTGATTTAGAAAAGTAGGAAGTTTTTCAACTGAACAATTCGAGCAGCTTTTACGCATGCATGGACAGCCCTTCAGTCCAGCGCTCATTACACTAAATAGTAGCTGAAATGTCATTTAAAGCAGCTGGTGGGTAAACCCAAGTGCTTTTTGTCTTATTCTTCACAAAGTTGTGTGTGCAGTGTAATAGGTTGACTGGTAGCTGAGAGGTCTGTAGGTTCAAACCCTTATAGACGTCCTTGAGTTTGAGCATATTTTCAACAGTATTTACTCTTTCGGATCTGTTAAACAGAACGTTTATTTGTCATTTATGAAATGTTTTTCCAGAAGAATTTTTATTTGAAAGTTTTTTTTTAAATGCTGCGACTTGTTTAAACGTTCAGAGAACACTTTTGTAATGTTGGTGAAGGAATAAAACAACATCTGCATAGACATTTTTGAAACATAAAAAAAAAATTGAACATTCATAAATGATGATTTCTTGAATGTAAGTTTTTAGTCGTCAGTTCAACTGTATTGATTTAGAAAATTCCAGGAAATTTTTCATCTAAAAAAATCAAGCAGCCCTGCAGGCATGGACAGCTCCTCAGTCCAGCGCTCATTAGACACAATAGCAGCTGAAGTGTCATTTAAAGCAGCTGATGGGTCAACCCAAGTGCTCTTTTTGTCTTATTTTTCACAATGCTGAGCGGGCAGTGTAATAGGTTGGTGGTTAATTGAGTGGTTTATATGTTCAAACCCTTATATATATGTCCTTGATTTGAGCATACTTTTAACTGTATATACACCTTTTCACCTGTTAAACAGTTTTCTACACTGTAAAAAAAAAAATGTAATTCTACGGTTTATGTCTGACAGCTGGGGTGCCGGAAAAAAACGTAAAATAGCAGCCATTAAAGTAAAGAAATAAACCGTAAAATAATGAATACTAAATTACAGAAATTTCATTAAATTTAAACTTCTGGTTTATTTATGTAATTTAATATCTGTTATTTTACGGTAAATTTCTGTAATTTAACGACTTTTACAGATTTTTATTTTACATCTATGAGGAAATACTAAAGTAAGGCTTTTTGTTAAAGTTATAAACAAGTGTTCTTTCAGTGACATTAACAGAACGTTTATTTGTCATTTATGGAATGTTTTTCAGAAGAATTTTTTTTTGAAAGTTATTTTTAATGCTGCGACTTGTTTAAAATGCTGAGTGTGCAGTGTAATACATTGGCTGGTAATTGAGAGGTTTGAAGGTTTGAACCGTTATATATGTCCTTGAGTTTGAACAACAGTATATACTCTTGTTGTGCTGTTAAACAGTTTTCAAGCTATCAGGGAACGCTCAAGAAAAGTTTTGTCAAATTTATAAACATTTGTTTTTCCAGTAACATTAACAGAACATTATTTGTCATTGATGTAATGTTTTCAGAAGCATTTTTATCTTATAGTTTTTTGCATTTTGAATGTTGGGAGTCGTTTATTTGTACAGAGAATGTTAGAGAAGGGATAAAACAACATGGAAAATAAATATATGGAATATATAAATATATGGAAAATTTCCGCAACGACTTTACCGGTAAATTTAAAAAAGCGCTGTTCACACAGGCGAGGACGTTACGGAATTTTTCCGGGAAAGAGCATTCACACATCCATCGCAAAATACAGTAAATTCTGACATCATTAACCAGAAATGAGCTCTAAACGGCTGCGCTTGTATTTGTAAACATTTGACAATTACAAACTCTGTGGATGGATCAATATTGTGAACAACTTCCATGAAAACATATAGAGAAACACTTTCGCATGTCGAGAGTTACATGATATGGGTGTGTGCTGGCGCTCATGGGCTGTTTCATGGGCACACGCAAAGCTTGAAGGTAAACAAACAACGGCTTATCATAAGCATCTTATCGATGATTATTTACACGGTTGGCATTAAGATAAACATAAACGTGATCTGACTAACTTCTAGCTGCTAAATATGTCTGGTAAAATATTCTAAGGCTTTTATTCTCATAAACCGCGCAGACGTGAATGCTTCTGACTGTTCTGATTGGCTAAAGCAGACGTCTCACGTCAGCACGTTCTAGACGTGCACACGCTTATTCCGGCAATCTTCCTTCTGCATTCACACAGCGCAGCATTCCGGCCAATTACCGGTAATGTTACAACTTCTCTTTCCGGAAAATAGCCAGAACGTATTTACCGGTATATTCAAAAAGACCCTGTTCACACATACAACCTTTTCTGGAAAATTGCCGGTAATTTTCCGGAAAGGTGTGTATGTGTGAATGGGGCTAACATTTGAGTAGACAATTGTGAATAATTTTTTTGTTTTAAAATGGACATTTTGAATGTTTTGGGAACGTTACTACAGTATATCATGTTTTCTGAACTCGGTTAACATAAGTTGTATGATCGTTCTGACTTAAAAAAATTCTAGGAATTGTTTCCAACTAAACAAATCGAGCAGCTCTTTACTCATGGACAGCTCCTCAGTCCAGCACTCAATTTACATGCTTTTAACCAGATAGTAGCTGAAATGTTGTTTAAAGCAGCTTGGTAACCAAGCAGGTAAACCCAAGTGTGCTATTCTTTACAATCCTGTGTGTGTGTTCTAGGTTGACTGGTAATTGAGAGCTTTGTAGTAGAATCAAACCCTTAGTGAAGTTTTATCAACTAATTTCGAGAGAAGCACGTGAGGATCAAGGACAAATTAATCGTATTATTATCCAATCACTGCAAGACTAAACCCCTATAAATGGTCATGAATGACATACCTTATGTTTTTTGATTGTCAGCATCCCACCTTACCACCTGTCGCCACACCTTAACCAGGGGTGTCCTGCATAGTTTAGCTCCAACTTCCTCCAACACACCTGCCTGGAAGGCTAGTATACCTAGAAAGAGCTTGATTAGCTGGTTCAGGAGTTTTTAATTGGGGTTGGAACTAAAAGTATGCAGGACACCGGCCCTCCAAGACCAAGTTTGGACACCACTGGCCTATCGGGATCATTCTCAGGCCAGGCTTAACACTGCGTTTGGAGCATTCAGAGAACATTCCCGTAACGTTTGCGAAGTGATTAATAAACATTTTCATTGACATTTATGGAATGTTTTGAGTACATTAAATACTATGATTTCTTGTCTGGCTTAACATAAGTTGTTTGATCGTACTGATTTTTGAAAATTCTAAGAATTTTTTCCAATTAAACAAAACTCTATACACTCAGTCCAGCGCTCAATTCACATGCTCTTAACTCAAAAGTCATTTAAAGCAGCTGATTGGTAAACCCAAGTGCTCTTTTCATCTTATTCTCTACAATGCAGTGCACGCTTAATAGGTTGGCTGGTAATTGAGAGGTTTGTAGGTACAAATCCTTACCGTACGTTCACACCGAAACAGCGAGAGCGTAAAAGTAGCCGGAAGTCATTCATTTTCAATGAGAGCCGGCGGCGAGGAGCAGCGCGGCGCGTCTTCTCTGGCGTGGGCGTCGAGGAGAGTTAAAATCAAGTCAACTTTATGGTAATGAGCTATGACGCGGTTCAGCGGCATGCAATCAGAATGAAGACGTCCACCGCTTGATCGGAGTTCAGAGAACACAGACCTGTGAACTTTGGTTCCGACCACAGTTTTTCCCAAGGGTTTGATGATTGCGGTCGCCGGATTTACAATGTTTTCTTACAGGAACATGCATTAAAGTTACTGGCGAGTTACTGATGTTCATTAAAGTTATATAAATTTATGTCAAAAAAAGCAGGGAAACTCACGCGACGTGACAGTACAAAACAGTACTGCTGCTTCAGGATATTTTAGACAAATGGACACATATTCGATAAATAGAGCAAAGCCACACCACACGCAACTTGATCTTCCATTGTTATATGAATTTGATAAGAAGTGCGCACAATTTTCACGCTAGAAACATGTTTTATGCAGGAATGTAACTGATATGCTGCAACGGCTCCTTTAAATACTATATCAATGTAGCGAGTTTTGACGCTCGTGCCGCTTTCGGTGTGAACGTACGGTTATGATTTCTTTGATTTGAGCACACTTTCAACAGTACAGTTTACAGTTTACTTTTGTTTTGTTGTTACTTTTGTACTTTTTTTGCATGGGATGTTGATCTCTGCTCTGTCGACGTTTGATGTTGAGAATTCAACTCTACAGTTTTTCAGCAATTTAAAATAATATAATCTATAATAATACAGTGTTTCCTCTAGAATTTTTTCCAGCTGTGCCGGCAGACTCTGTTGGCCATTTTACACAGATCTACCTCTACATGTGGCGTATTTTCATTGACAAATGTCATGGGTGCAGTATTAAGTCGAGCTCGCATATTTGTAATAGCCTATGAGCATGTCAATCTCTGCTTGAGCGCAGATTTTTTCTGTTCGTGCACAAAACTTCTTGTGCGCCCTCAAATATTCGCTGCTCAAGTGCAGATTGTCTTGCGCTCTCAAATAAACGCGGCTGAAGTGTGATTTAGTGCGTTTGTGTAGCGAGTATGGTCTCCAACATTGATTAGATATGCTAGGAATATTTATGAATGTCTCTGATAGACTTGCGGAGCGGACCGCGGCATTAATGCATCCTGAAGTAAAGTGAAACGGCTATAAACTCCAGCATGATAAAGTCATTATATGCAGAGCCACAGACCTTTATCTATAAATAAAGTATAATTATGGAAACTGTGTTCATCATAACTG